>NC_085007.1:12673203-12973203 GCF_963854185.1 Sardina pilchardus | reverse complement strand
AGAGGTTCTTCCGCAGGAAGTCCACCACCTGGCCCACGTGGAAGGGCTCCACCTGGGTCTTGTCGAGCGCCGCTCCGACGGTGGGGGCGGCCAGGGGAGGGATGCGGGCGCCGCGGGCCGACGTGGGGATCAGCTCGATCTCGTCTGCCTCGCCACTGCCCTCTACGGAGATGTTGAAGGCCAGAGGGGTGGCCTTGACCTGGCAGCTGCAGTATAATGTGATGGTCAAACTGACCCAGCAGAGGACCGCAGAGAGGTGCATGGTGTCCTTATGAGGAGCTGTGGGGAGGAGAAGTGGATTTATAGTCACTATCTCAGTATGTTAGTGGCATTTGTATTTCACTGCTCCTTGTTTCAGTTCCTCTTTCGATAGAATGAATTGCCCTTTTGAAACAACATAAATTATATCACTACTTGTTAGGTGTTAGTCATTAGGCTGGAACTGTTGTAACGGTTGTGATGAGTTATTGGAAAATAACTCTGGTATTTGGCTGAGAGAAATCAGTTAGGCAGTTAGTCCAGCCAAGAGTCAAGTCGTGGTATTACCCCCCCCCCCCCCCCACAAAAAAAAATAGGTGACTGCTCTCTCACCAGTACCATAAACAGTCTCACTGAAAGAGCCGTTGGACCAACAATGGCCGGGTTTCCCAGATTCGTGAAGAAGCTCTTAAGTGCTAAGAACTTCTTAGGAGCGTTCTTAGAACGTTCTTAGAGCGCTCCTAAGAAGTTCTTAGCACTTAAGAGCTTCTTCACCAATCTGGGAAACCCGGCCAATGTGTGCACAGGGTGAGAACGCACTGTAAAGAATGGTCTCAACTTGGTCCAACTCTTGAGAATGTCACTGTCTCACATTCTAGCTGTCTCACGAGCTCCAGGAGCCAAGAGTGCAGGATGTGAGATGGAGCCGCAACATGACTCCCGGGCAGAGATTAGTGGACTTTTACTGACATGGATTCACCTTCTTTCCCAGACCCAGCTGTGTGGCTTGGCTTCTAACATGCCCTCGTATTCAGTGCTGCTCATCTGGGCTCAAGCTGTCATTCCTATGCACAGCACACACACACACATACACATACGCACACACGCACACACACACACACACACACACACACACACACACACACACACACACACACACACACAGGCACAGGCACAGGCACAGATTTTTCTTCTCCGTCTCAAACCTTCTTTGTTTAATTCTGTCTGTGTTTCTCCCTTTGTTTGTACCAGGTAATGTCCGCCTCGCCTTATGTCTCTTGAATATCTACCCTCATAACTCAACAGTAATCACATAAACTAAAGTGCCATATAGGATAATCTGGCCAACTATGACCTACCAGGTTTTTACTAATTAGCTTATCCCTTCTCCTCAAGAGTGATCCCTCTAACTCTACAGAACAGAACAAAAAGGTCCTGAACAGAAATAAAGCGTGTTTCATCATAATAACTTTTGCAATAAGTCTGCAAGAATAGTCTGGCACGCCACAGCCATGCTTTCTGGTTTGCCAACATAAACCGTCCTAGTCTGGAGTATGGAATGTCTCTGCGCTGCACAGAAGAACTATGCTGAGCTGTCCCCTGACTTTACAAAAAGAGAAAGGTTCACAAAAGACCACAGTACCATATCTGACACAGTCATTTCTTGAAAGATGATTGTTTTTCCATTGATTGTTTTATAAGTAGGAAAGGTATGAGCTTGATCAGGCCTGAGGGAGAGAAAGGAGACAGACAACAGGCTGACTTTACTCACCTCAGAATAAGGGTAATTCCCTGGCTTTGTGTGCAGATGGAGGGAAAAGTTGAGTCAGACGACTTGAGAGACGACGACGACGTCTGAAGACTTTTGGAGCCCTCCTCTCTCGCTCGCCTCTCCTCTCCTTTGTGCTGTGTAGTCCAGTCCAGTCCAGCTCTGCTCCCGCAGCTGTATAAGAGTGGGATGGAGGGAGGGGGCTGCTGACCGGTAAAGGAGAAAAAATGAAGAGAGGAGTTTCAGGCAGCACGCCCCCACCACCTCCCCCCTCTCTCTGTCTCTCTCTCTCTCTCTCTCTCTCTCTCTCTCTCTTTCTCTCTCTCTCACACACACACACACACACTCCTTCTTTTCCTCTTCTCCTCCTCCTCCTCTTCCAGCTCCTATTCTTCGCTTCCTCACAGGGAAGGGGGGAAAGAATGGGAATGGAGGAGAGAGAGAGAGAGAGAGAGAGAGAGTGAGAGAAAGGAAGAGAGAGATAGAGGTAGAGAGGGAGAGAGGGGGAGGGAGAGAGAGATGGATAGTAGTGAGAGAGAGAGCTGTGAGAGAAAGGAAGAGAGAGATAGAGAGTGAGGGAGAGAGAGGGGGAGGAAGAGAGAGAGAGAGAGAGAGAGAGAGGGCTGGGGGTATTTACCCACAGCTTGTTCTTGTTAAGCGTTAGTTGACGCTGATGTGGGGGGCTGTGCTGCTGCCCCTGTGTCCTGCATGGGAAGCTCATAACCCGGAGGAGCCGAGGTCCACACAAGCGCCCGCACTGCTCCCTGTCTGGAACATCTCTTCTCCTCTCTGGAGTATCTCTCTCTCTCTCTCTCTCTCTCTCTCTCTCTCTCTCTCTCTCCTCTCTGGAGTCTCTCTCTTTTTCTCTCTCTCTCTCTCTCTCTCTCTCTCTCTCTCATTTTTCTCACTCTACAGCTTCCAAATAGCCTAACCAAACCTAATCTGTCTTCAGTTAAAACATGAAGAATCTACATCTCCTTTCAATCTACTACATTTCTGTGGAGATTGGCCAGTTGGAACAATGTCCTATTGCGTCTAAAAACAAGAGTTTGAATCTTGAAACGGTTCAGGCATACAGACCATTGACCTCAACCGAGTTTACACAGTAAGATCCTATTATACTGTCTCTTTGGACAAAAGTGCCCACAAAAGATTCACTAATTCTATGATGAGTTCTGAATGCCCAATCGATTGATTTTAGATGTATTCACAGTGTGAGTTGAATGAAAGTCCAACACTGCAGACTCTATCGTCTCCGATTCTTGCAGAACCATATGGGACGGCTCAGGAAGGGAAGGGGTTAACGTTTCCTGCGTGGATAATGCGTCCAGGCAGCAGGCGCACGTGCCGACCACTACCTTCCCCCTCAACAACCCCCCCTCCTCAAAACACACACGCACACACACACACACACACACACACACACACACACACACACACACACACACACACACACACACACACACACACACACACACACACACACACACATATTCACACACACACTTCCTGAAACAATGCAAAGGGTGTTCTGCAGAAAATCGGACACGTCGCTCAGTTAAACACAGGATGGCGCAGAACTGAGGGAATTATAACAGCTGCTGACTAGCTAATAGGTTAAAAATAATCACAGCCATTTTCCGGCCTAGTTTCAAACCCCCCCCCCATACACACACACCCCCACACACACACCACCGCTCAGACACATTTATACAGACACATACACATACACAGACAATTCAAACGAGGACTTCAGCACTTGATAATAGCAACATATGAACTATTGGACTTCATATGTTGTTGTTTTCTCTTTTTATGCCTAACCAACCAACAAACTAATTATCAAACAAACTGCTTCTGTTGCCATAATGTCCGAGTATATGGTGCACACATTATGCAATTCACCCTAACAACCTTTCTATGTAAATGTTTCCATGATGATTGGTGTAGATGACTTGTTTGTAAGTCACCTTGACCTTGATCTCTTCAAGGAGCCCTTCTTCCTCTCTCACAGATGCAAATGCTGACTGTTTTTACACAAGCTTTGTTGGTGGAGTTGGCTTGGGGTGGATTGAACCGTCAGTCTCCTGTCCAGCAAAAGAAAGACCTTAATGCTGAAGCCAGAGCCGTAGTGGTGGAGTGTGTGACTGTGTGTGTGTGTGTGTGTGTGTGTGTGTGTGTGTGTGTGTGTGTGTGTGTGTGTGTGTGTGTGTGTGTGTGTGTGTGTGTGTGTGTGTGTGTGTGTGTGTGTGTGTGTGTGTGTGTGTGTGTGTGTGTGTGTGTGTGTGTGTGTGTGTGTGTGTGTGTGTGTGTGTGTGTGCTCCCATCTCTACACTGACTGGAGCAGTATTGTAAGTCTGCAGTCCAGACTGCTCGGCCTGAAAGCCTACAGGTATACAGAGTTTCTGCCAGAAAGGAAATAAAGTGTTTTGTCAGTTGCAAAAGGTCAACATTGCAGAACATGCTCCTTTGTCCCATGGCCGTTCAAGGGCATTCCAAACAGCTGTCTAACCTTCAGGAGTTTGGAATGTATTTCAAATAAGAATCAAGCAAACAACAGTAAAGTTGATTTTTTTCCATTATGGTAATGCACTTTCTGCATGACCATTTTCAACTTTCTGCGTGCATTTTTTTTTTACAAAAAGAAAAGCATATTACTTTAATAATGAAATATATTTCATTATCCTCCTTTATTTGCTTTATAATTTATGAAATTATACAAGATATTATATAATACAGTACATTTTACCAATCCAACAAGTGCTTAAGTACAAAACTATGTGCACTTATACAAAGAATGACTTTCTGAAACATGTCTTGTCCTGACAGGGATTTGATAAAGCAGGGTCTGCATTTTCCATCTCCTCTCCTCCTGTGTGACTTGAGGGGATTGTGCTGGACAGAGTCCAAGGGCATCGTGCAGTAGCCTCGCACTTAATGTCTGCTGCCTTCATTCCAGGCGCGTAAATCAGGGCTGAATCCCAGGGAGAGCCAGTGCGAGAGCTGTCTGTCTGCACAGCTGAAGAAGCACCCGTAGAAAACACAGTTCTCACAAAAATCCTGTTGCGGTCCTGAGTCAACTTACAGTAACTGAAGTCTTTTCTGAATGGACAATTTTCTTTTCAGTGCAAGATTAAATAAGTAACTTAAAACATCTAAGGCAAAATTCAATTATGTACATAAAATAATAAAATAAATACATTTGTTTAGATGCCGTATGGTTAATGGAACTCATAATCAGAGAATAGTACAGGCCATATGTGAATGGGAAAATAAAATATAATAAGACACAATAATACAATAAACATACATTTTATATCACAAAATAGCAAACAATGCCTATTTACAGTGACAGCGCCATATAAAGGCAATGTGTTGTTGTTGTTGTTGTTGTTGTTGCTGCTGTTGTACTGTATTGTCTCAGTACTGAATGTGCATGTTAGAACCGGTTGTGTAGACTGAAAGGGGAAGTGTCTGTTTGAAAGTCCAACAGCTTCCTTTTTGGTGTTTTCAGGTAAAGGGTTGCATGTTGCAAGGAATGTATCGAATCTCAGATCCTCAAATAACTAACACGCATGTTCATCCAAATGCAGTAGTGCCGGATGCTTGCAAAGTTGAGATGTTGATTTGTCAGATTGATTGGCGTCTGTCACTTAAAGCAACATAATGTGAGGATGGGTAATGGGTATTTACCCCTTGTTATCACTTACCCACATACTGTTTACTATTTACCATTTTTTTTTTCAACATTTAGGGGTGCAGTCACAGTGTGTTGAAAGGTGTCTACATGGGCCAATCTCTGGCCACATTCCACAAAAGTTACAATGTGCAATGCCAGGCGTTGTGGATGTACAGTGTCAATATTGTATATTGTGGTCAGTGTATCACTCAAATACACTTAAATGTTTGCCAACCAGATTGAAAAGCTCAGAATGCAATTGAAATTCTGAGAATAAATAAATTGTTTTGTGGTTACGAATGTGTTGAAAGCAACACAACTGGCATTGTTTTTTTTCTAACACATCTCTATGCCCAGATAGGGACAACACAATTGTTTTAAGAGGCTGGCATCAAAAGACAATATTAGTCTCCATCATAGCCCTTCCTTGTGATGAATTCCATTATGCAACTAACACCAAATATCAGAGTGCACAACACCTGACAGTTGTTCAATATCTGGCAGGAAACAGGAAATTTGAAGCAGCCCAGCCCATGACTATGTCTCTCATACGCTGCTCACTATCTGGAAGGGAACTGGCAGAAACGGTTGTGAGTGAGGCTGTCCAGCCCTCATGCATCTGGCAGGAAACTGTTGAGGGTGAGGTTGTCCTCACAATCGCTGTCTGCATCCGTGTTGGGGATGAGGGCGCCGTTGCTCTTCGGGGTCTTGGGCCTCACCACCAGGCCTTCGCCGTCCGGCAGCAGGGCCGAGATGCACACCATCTCCGTGCCCTCGCCGCCGGACGACCTCAGCCGGTAGCGGTAGCGGTGGTTGGCGGCGGAGAGCTTGGTGCAGAGGACAATGGAGCAGACCATGAAGAAGGTGGCCAGGCCCGCCAGGGAGGCGATGGCGATCAGGCAGTTGCTCACCAGGCCCTGCTGCTTCTGTCCCGGGGCCGCCGTCTGCAGCGGACAGTCGCTCTTCCTCGGGGTCAGAGGCGGTTGCGACGATTTGGACGTCGTCGTCTTCGTCGTCGTCGTCGCCGAGGTCGTTGTGCCCTTTGGCCTCGGGTGGATGATAATGGCCGAACTGTTGGAGGAGTTGGTGGTGGTGGTCAGCACACGCTCGGTTGTCATCCTATTGGTAGAGTCACCAGGTGCGCCAGAGACAGTGGAGACCGAATCATTAGATGATGTTGTCGATGCGTTAGTGTGGACTGAGGAAGTTGTGGCTATGGGTTGAGACTTGGTGTCAAACGTTGGGCTGGTCACTGTGTGGGATGACTGAGGCCTGTCTGTTGTGGTGGAGTCTGAAGTGTTTCCTGAGTAATCGCTATGAGATGTCACTCCAGATGAGATATTCCTTGTAGGGGTGGAAGTTGGATTTATTGCAGAATTGGATGTTGTCTCATTGCCCTCAAAAGCTCGGGGACTCACAGTCACCGTATGTGTCTTTGGCTGGGTGGCGTTCGTTGTATCGTTTATGTTAGAAGCTTGCTCTGTGTTGGCCGGGTGTTCTGGAGTGTGACTCGAGGTTTGTATCACAGAGGGCTTCGCAGAGGTCCCTGGAGCCGGTGTGGTGGCAGTGGCATTCTCTGAAGAACCGGAATATCCAAAGGCATAGCTGCTGTTTGTAGCGCTGGCAGTAACGTTCACGTCAGAAGGCGAGATCGAGCGCCGATTTCTAGGAGCTTCCTTTTTGATGGGCCTGGGCGAGAGGGCCGTGGTGAGTTCTGGCGTCATCATCACCACCAGGAACACGATCGACAGCACGACCGTGCATGAGTGAGACAACCATGTCATGGTGACCGATTCTAGAAAGAAAACATGACACAAACATTTGTGATTGGGAAGTAGAGATCAGAGAGGATCGTTTGTCAACACGGGCCTCTTCTCTTTTCCACCAAATGGTTCTGTTTATTACTAACACTGGGTCTCTGTGCCTGCACCTTCCGTATATCAGAGAAACACAAAATAAAAAACAAAAATACATTCTTACTATATGATGAACCCCAGAACACAGATCAAAGATCAGATTTTCAGTCAAAATGAATAACATTAGCAAACCATAGCAAATATACTGTACGCCATCAACAATACTCAAGTACTGTCAGCCACACACCAATTACAATGGAGACACCTTACACCACTGAGCGGTGGAAAAGAGGATGTAGATGATGACTGATCGCATTACCATAAGTATTACTAGTGTCTCTGTGGGAAGATGTTTCACTGTTTCTGTAAAACTCCCTCATACTCGGCTGTACTTTGTGTTTTGCGCACCAGATAAAATACAAATATATAACATTCTTATTCTCAGTCATAATAACAGGAAATGGTGAATCGCAGTACATTGTCCCTTCAGTATCACTTTTGAAATTTACATTTGAAAGCCTATTGGATGTACTGGTGTAATAACTATGCTAGGAGGAAAACGATAACTGAAATATGCCTTTTGACAAATCATTTCCATTGACATTGGTAACAAACTCAAATCATTTTTGTCTTGCTGTAAAGGTTTATCACGAACAATCTTATGACCAATCTTAGAAACAACAAAACTACAGTATACTGTATGTATCACTAATGAGATACAACAAATAAAAACACTACATTATATATAAAACAATCAATCACATTCTTAAAGCCACATAAAACAACACAAAAACATATGTTAGGGCAATAGAGGAAACTGAGCATCTGATTGAAACCTAAGCAGTGCCACACATATACGAACGCCCAACACACTTTATTCCAGCAGAGCCTTACCTTCGAGCAGGTGAAAAAGAGAGAGATGTTAGCGGGAGTGGCTGGACATCACCTTGGGAAATGTTGGGCAGGAGCACATGTCTGAAGGTGGCACACACGGCTCTGGGGTGTTGGACGCGCAGGCAGGGCCCCACCTGAAGGGAGGAAGCAGGAAGTGTCTCTCAGTCAGACTGTGACAGTCTGAACGTTGACGCAACTGTCATAGTGTTGAGCAAGAGGCTGCTGGATGCTTTTAGGAACCTCAAAACATTTCCGGTTGTTTCATGTGTGTGTGTGTGTGTGTGTGTATCTGTTCTGGTGTATTTTGAATGTAAGCACAGCAATGTCAAGTTGTGCAGTGGAAGTGGTGCTATGTAAAACCATCAGTATGCTATGCTATGACATTGCGTAATGACCTTGTTAGGAAGTTGACTTTCAGCCATTATGTAAGCATATCTTCCTTTCATGTGCAGAAAACTGAAAACACTATAGGTATAGATACTGTATCTCATTTGAGGGTTGATGTCTTGACATGGAGAGAAGTATGATGTCTATGTGTAGAAGGGTCTGTGTGGATGGTTGTACTTTGAGATAGTCTAGACATAGGAAAGAATGCATAATTATTTTTGGCAGTCACAAAACATTTGAAAACCTTTGCATTTGCTCTAGGCAAAACCTAACGTTTAGAATAACGTTAAGTGCTCTTTAGAGATTCTGTGTAGTGTAACTACTTCCCCTACTGGGCTTAATTTCTGAGCTATGAGCGAATGGAAATGTGGCGGTGATGTGGCAAGCAGCAAGGCCCATCTCCATGGAAACCGCCACTTCCTGTTGTACTGAGTCACTGCTGGTGAGCAAGCGCCTTGGGTCCACAGGGCACACGTCTCCGTACTTGACTACTCAGCACCTTCCTGATGAAATGTAAACAGTATTGTCAAGGACAGCCCTTCACCTGTCACTCACAGGCCTTAAATGCACAATTGCTACACAATTGAGCAAAACCCCTTTAGACAGAGCATAAGAAAATAGAACAAGCAGACGCAGACAGAGCAGCTGTGTGAAAGCTTAACATACACCCCAAGGGCTTAGAGCCAGGAAAATGGCTGTGCCTGAAGTTATCAGAAATGTTTGAAGCCTTTATGCATAACAATCTATTTTCAAATCTTAAATAGCTTGGTCCGTGCTAAAAGTAGCTGGAAACTGTCAAGTCATGCACCCCCATAGAGAAGGATGTAGGTTATGGTTTAAGTTTAACCCAATTCCTGGCTTTAAGTTCACATGAACTGAGCTGCTCAGTACTAATAATAAGCTGCTGGTTTCACAAATGTGCAACCCAGACGACACTAGTTTTCTTGATGCCCAGAAAACTTCTTCTTGAACATACAATATAACATATACTGTAATATATAATGATAATTAAAACATTCTATACAAGAGGGCTTTTAAATGGAGTAGTGATTAGTGTCTGATTAGTAGTGTCTTTTGATCTTTTGTGGCTCAGATATGCCTCTTGTCAAACTAGCAATCATTGAAGTATCTGTTGCTGCTGAATAAATATTAAAGAAAGTATTTTCTGAACTAAGATATTTTTCTGTAACACATGAATGAATATGAATGTATGTGGAACTGAAAGATACTTGAATGAATGAATGAATGAATGAATGAATAAATGAATGAACAAATAACATTGTGAGTGAATGTATAAACATGTCTATCTTGGATCAGCAAGGCTGCCCTCCTGCCTGTCAGAAGTCGGCAAACTGCAGAAGGCATAAAAAGAACGACTGACACAGGAACTTTGTAAGAATGAGGGGGTTTATTGTGTTTCTCATTTATTTTCACCTTTTCTGCAGGATTGATAGACCGTAGAATGCATGCACAGAACAGTTTTTTCTTTCTCTTGTTTTATTATTTTTCATTTTTAAAATGTTCTCAGCTCAGGGTGGAGGGGTTATAAGGGGGGCAGATGGGTGGGTGAGGGGGGTATTAAGTGAGGGGTAAGTGCCAAGAGGACAGCAAGTCCCCCCTCCTTACAGTAGGTGCTGAGGCACTATGGGATTTTGGTGGTGGAGGTGTTTTCAGGAGGGGTGGGAGAGTAGGGCGAGGGGGGGGGGGGGGGGGGCGGTCTTTGCACTGATCGATCACACACACGCAGACACACGAGAGTCACCACTACATTTACAGAACATGTACACACACACTCACAGAGGCCACAGGGGTTGCCACCACCTCGCCTCTGTTGCGCCTCTTCTCTCCTCTCCTCTCGACATCCCACTGGTCAAATCTAGTACATCCAGAGAGCCTACGGCCTACCAGGGGAAAGCGGGGTGGGGACTGTTGGGGGGAGAGGGGGGTTAGAAGGAGGGAGGTCTTCACATTCGGGGGGGGGCAGGGGGGTACATTCAAAAGAGTGGAAGGGGGGAGAAAAAGAAAGGAAGAGAAAAAAGGACAATAGACAGAAAGAGGAAAAGAAACAAGAGAGAAAACCTGGCTCTGACTGAGACCTCAAACTAGACTGTAGGATTTTTGTATCAATCCACGTCGGGTATTTACTGAACACCCTTTCTGAAGTGGAGCACAAAACAAAAACGCAACATAGCACTTCTCTTTTATTTGTCATTTTGTTTTTCTCTCCGACGGTTCGGAAAACAGGAGGCCACAGAAGAGGCTAATGATAAAAACACAACTAGAAGAGTTGTTGGGGTGAAACTCTCAAACACTACATTTCTCCAGTTGCTCACTGCACAAGCGCAGCGACAATAATGGCCACAGCATTTCAACTCTCTCTTGAAGACAAATAACAGTGAATGCACTCCTCCAGGAAGAGCCGTCAACAGATTTGATTAACGTGCCTGATTATTGATAAGGGGCATCTTTAATACTTACGACCTTGTGCCCCCCCTTCTCGAGTCTTTAAACCTCCCCCTTCTGTTTACTATTCTCTGGGTCAACTAATGGGTCCTCTATGTTTTTGAAGACTGTGAAAAAAAAAGAAAAGAAAGAAAAACAAAAACAAAACAAAATACAATCTGAGAAAAATCAAATTTAGAGTAAAACCATTCTATTGCATCACCCCTTGTTACGTCTGGAATACATAGAAAGAGAGAAAAAAAATATACAAGTGGAAAGAATATAAAACGACCACAAGGTGGATTTAGCTATTCACCTTTCAAATTTGGCAACTCCAAAACAAGTTTGAGGAACTATGGCAATACTGATGCTTGCGTTAACAAAAGAAGTCTAAAATGCAACTAAGCAAGATCTTGGATTTGTCTCAGTAACTTTGCAGTTAACATCAGAATGTTCACAAATTTTACAGTAATGAAAAAAAGTAAGACAACTTCCAATAATTCAACAACAGTAATAACAACAGAAAAATGTTTATTCATTAATTCATATTCATGTGCTGTAGGCAAGATCTTAATCTTGCGCCATGAATTCTTAAAAACATTGAGGGGGGGGAATTGGCGTGAAAAATAAAAGTTCATTTTGGAATGTTGTCGGGGACTGTCTTTAGAGAACTATGGAGAACAGGTGTTTCTGTACGTGTATGTGTGTGTGTGTGCATGTGTATTTGTGAATAGATTTGTGAGTGTGAACGTGTGTGTGTTTGTGTGAGTGTGTGGATAACTGGATTGAAACAGGGGAGTAACGGGGCGTATTTTTTTTTTGGCAGTGACAGGCCCCCGGGCCTGTTGGAATCTCTCTCCAGAGTGGATGGTGGTTCTGAGCGGTTCTGAGCGGTTCTGATGGCAGTCTCTCCATACTCCCTCTCCCTCTCTCTCTCTCTCTCTCGCTTGCTTGCTTGTTGGGTTGATATCTCGGTTAGATGTCGATCTTGGCAACCTGCTCCTCCAGCTTGGAGATCCGGCGCTCCTGAAGAGTCACCAAGTCCCTGAGAGACTTCACCTCCCGCAAGAGCTCCTCCAGCTTCGCCTCGTTTTGCTGAAAAGGAGAGAGAAGGGGGGGGGGAGGGCACAAGAGGGAAAGAGAGGAGAGAGGGATAGAGAGAGAGAGAGAGAGAGAGGGAGAGGGAGAGGAAGAGAGAGAGAGAGAGGGAGAGGAAGAGGAAGAGAGAGCAAAAAAGAAAGATAAAGCAAGAGGAGAGAGAAAGCATTAATGACAAAGTAATTCACAAATACTCCATACACCACATACACCTGATGGAGTGATTTTCACATCATTTAATTGTTTTGCGGTTGTGGTTTTCAGTGTCTTTCTCTTTGGCGAGTCTTCTTGGGTCAGATATCTCCAAGATAGTGCTCTTCTAAAATAAAGCCCATGAATAGTGCCATGTAAACAGCATGTGGTTAAGCACAGCTAAGTTCGCTGTGCACCAAGTATGGTGAGACAAAATAAAACGTGGTGCATTTCTAAGCAGGTAAGAGGGATTACTATATTGTGTGGCGCAGTATTATCCTCACTCTTGCACTTTCAGTTTCACTTTGGAGTGAGGATATTACTGCGCAGAGTCTAAGTGCTCCCAATATTATTTCGCCACACAATATAGTTATCCCTTTTACCTGCTTAGAAATGCACCACGTTTTATTTTGTCTCACCATACTTGGTCGTGTGACTACTCGTGTAACTGTATTTTAATAGGGAAAACATGGAGGGGTTTGGTCACTTCTAACTTCATCTCTGTTTGGATCCTAATGAATGCGTTGGGCTAGCTAAGTGCTATCAAAGTTGCACCGCGCGCCAGAGCCAGTGAGTGCACGCATTGAAACGTGAGAGGTATGTATCAACTCGTCTTAATTAAGCGAATAACGTAGTTTAATATGAAAAAACGGTGAAGTGTTCCTTTAAGTATTTTTTTTTTTAACTATGCTTTGATTTTGGCCAGACAATGGTATTCTACTAAAATAAAACAAATGAATACAAAAAAACAAGCAACAGGAAAACCAAATAGGATATCTTTAAGGCTGTGAATTTCCTTGACTACACAAGGTCTACATGGCTATGCCATTAAGTGGCCTGAGGGGTATACTACAAAGCGAGATTACTGGCTTACCCATTTAACTTTGGAAGTTCCCACTGATCTCAAAACAGTAGGTCACTTCAGAAGCACTACATGTAGTAAAGCGGTCACTCACTCCCGAAGCTACTGGGGTAAGCCAGTAGTAATCTCACTTCATAGTGCGCTCCTGTGTACAGCTAATGGCCTCCCTCACACCAAACAACTTTGACAAGATTTAGGAAAGATTTTTGAAAGATTGTAGTCTCTTAACCAATGCCGACCATTCAGGCTTTACTCACAAGACTACAATCTTTCAAGAATCTTTCTCAAATCTTGTCAAAGTTGTTTGGTGTAAGGGGGCCATAAGACTGCTAACCACCAGCAAGAGTCACAAACAGACAACGAGGAGGAAGCAGAAATATTCCACCTCATCATCATCATCCCTGAAGTGGTCATGCTGGAAAGTCATGAGAATACAGAGTGGAACTTGGAAAACCCCGAGATCGGAGTGAACAGCCCGTCCAGTTCACAAACATGACTGAGTGGCTTGGCACATGACCGTGGTTACCAGGATCACCAGGGGACATCCTATGGCCCGTCATGCATTGTGGCGCCTAAATGCTAGGTTGCTATATTTTGCCGATTTTAAGGCTACAAGTTGTTCTGCCGTGTAGAACAACTAGAATTTAATTAGGGCCCCCAAAAACAACATCTACCACACGTCATCATTAATTTCAAACAAGCATCTAAATAAAAGAAGGCTAGATGCTGCATGCACAATTGTGGGCACTGAGATATGATTAGGTCACCATAACGTTACTTAATTGAGTTTGTGCTCCATGACGGAAATCAAATAAACTTGCCACTGCCAGTAATTCGCTACCATTTCCTTCACATTGTTGCTGGTACACGATATGACCTTATGATGACTGATGACCAACATCTATAGACTGGGTAAACACAGCCCAATCTGCCAGCGATTGAAGTTCACCCTGCAGTTCAGGCTGGAAACCTGCACATTTAGCTCTCCTGCTTGACGTCCAAGTTTGCTGGAACCAATCACAAACTGGCTTATCAACCAGGCACACCCGGATCGTCGGCCTGATTGGTTGAAGGACTATCCAAATGCATACCGAGTCCTTTGAACTATGCCCATTGATCATGCAGTAGAAATACAGCACAGACTTCCCAGACTAATGTTCAATCTCAAAATAATTACTCAGTGTGGTGATAGCCAGATTGGCATATCTAAAGAAAACAGACAGAAACTTGAACTCACTACGGTGGGTTTGGGTGATCCTGTTTTGGTCTCGGCGGCCGAGCCGCCACCGTCCACCTTCTTGGTCGGCTTGGCCTCTAGGATGTTCTTCTTGACCACCTTCAGGTCGCGGTTCTTGCCGGGGATGTAGCCGTCCTTGAGGGAGATGAGGATAGGCTCGCCGTTCTTGCCCTCGAACCACTCCTCCGCCTCGATGGCAGGGTCCGGCCCCGCCGTGTCTGGGTAGAGGTCATCCTGGAACAGGTCCGACTGCGCACGGAGGAAGAAGAGAAAACATACTGTAGTAGGTCATAAAAAAAGGCCATTATCGACACAGGAACCAGGGCTTTAAGCAAGAAGAAACCTGTGCCTGAAGTGATCAGAAATCTCCTGAGGCTTAAATGTATAATGAACTATTTTGTAGTCTTAGACGACTCGACACACATTTCAATTCTAGCACGATCCCAGATATCTTTAAGCCCTGTGTAGAGACATGAGGGTGACCAACATGATTAGAGATTATTATGACGTGAAACAATTCTGCTGTAATGAAGAAATATATTCTAGATCGTTCCCATGGAATCATGATTGTGAATACTGGATGTTGTGGAAGCATTTCTGTACAGGTTTCTAGCACAATAACAACAAATGTAAACAATGCAAATTGAGAAACCGTGATTTCATCAATGAGAAAAACAAATACGTCTAAAAGCATCTGTAACAGCAAAATCAGCCCAGTCATGTGGTCATCATCTTTGATCTTCCATCGTGTCGGAGAAGAAGTAAGTTACCTTTCGAGGGACAGTCATGATGATCGGCTCACACTTCCTTTCGTGCAGTTTGTAAAACCTAAGAGAGGACACAATGCCAAACATGACCACCATGCTATTTAATGCACATTACTGAACAACACTGCAAATGCTCTGTATGTAAAATGAGACAGACATTCCATAGATTTAACACAGGCATAGGGCAGTCTGTCAATCCCTGGGAGTGGGACTTGTTTTTAGAGCAGAATTTCTGAATGGAAAGTGATAGCAATTGATGTTTTTGCTAGCAAGCATCAAAAGGGCATCCCTCCCTCCACACACATCTATGGCCCACGTTTTGCTAGTTGAGAAAACCTGCTCAGCACAGCTAATTTTCAGTGATATAGCGCCCTCTCGTGGTCACTCACATATCTCTTAATGATGAATGGCCACAAGGACAGTACAATATGTCTACAACCAGATTACAGGATTTAATATTCTCATCTGATTTTATTTCCTCATATCCTATTTGGACTGTACATATTGGTCTTTGCAACCCAATACAGGCAATTCATATGAACGGAACAGTGTCCTGAAAAGACCCAAACGTCCACTTTCAAAATCATTCATAATCCGCTCATTATGAAAAGACAAAGACATAATACCAAACAGAAATATTCTGGCCCTATTCTAGAGAGCGGATGATGACCCTAATAAGTCATGGGGATAAAGTTACACAAAAAAATAAATAAAGAAATAAAAAAATCAAATACAACACATCTGTTTCGGCCAGAGGTCTCTGGGAGGTCACCTCTGGCTTATCACTGAATGGGATTCTTGGAACACATGCGAAAATATCATTCAAAAATATCACGCTTTGGTGTCCACAAGGGGCTAAAGAAAAATGCTTAAAGGGACACTTCCCCGATTAGCATTAAGCTTTGTATCTTTAGAAAACCAGTCATGTTTTTGAATGGTCGTGCATCATTCCCTCAGTTTGCTTAGAGATGGGAGAAATACGGATTTCAATGAAACCCATGAATAGGACTTCCTGCTTTCAATGATGTAAAATGATGATTTTTGCATCATAGAAAGCAGGAAGTCCAACATTGAAATCCGTATTTCTCCCATCTCAAGGAAAACTGAGGGAATGATGCACGACCATTCAAAAACATGACTGGTTTCCTAAAGATACAAAGCTTAATGCTAATCGGTGAAGTGTCCCTTTAACTGTGTATGATAAGACAAAAACCTGGGAAATACAGTCCCTGTGACCTATAATAACCTATACGGCTCTTTTTCCCAGTATGGTATATTGTCTGTCCAAGGGTAAAGTCTTGCTGCACTGTTTATTTTTCACAGGGAACAAGCCATATTCAACAGGGCAACTCTCCGACCAGACCAATTCTGACCTACTTCCATGTGGCCGCTGATAAGAATGCCAGGTGGCACCAGCTGGCTATCACCTGACAGACGTCCCAGTCGAGCCTATGGAAGAGTTATTACCAGAGCCCCTATGCACCCATCTGGCGCCTATTAGAGTTGGCAGAGCGAGCGGGCGACCCACCGGGAGATCTCGCATTTGTTGACGTCCAGGCCGCGCTTGGGCATGTAGCCCATCCCTCGCTGGGGCTCTTTGCTGGAGAACGTGTTGAGGTAGTGCACGTAGGGGGCCTCCTCCGTGATCTCAAAGTAGCGGATGCTACTATCCCCCTGAGACAGACAAGGAACAAACGACACACACACACACAGACACACACACACAAACACAAAAACTTGTTGGATGAGTGTTCTGCAGTTCACACAGCTAGTTGCATTCGTAGTGTTGTTTGTCATCGGATTAAGCCATTACTTTGAGTAGATCAAGTCTACCTTTCCGCACAGGTACACCACGCTAGTGTCCGGGTCGTAGAACGGGAGGAGAACGCCGTTGCTTGTATCCATCTCGTGCACTGTGATGGGCTCGTCCATGTTTTTCTGCGAAAAGAAAATAGACGTCACAAACCAAAAATAAAGCCCAGCTTACCGTATCCCGACACGATTTCTGCAGACAAAATAATATTCAGAACCAGTCAGAGTTAGTGACGGGTTGACTAAACTGACGCCCAAAAGCCTTATGAAAAGTTCATCACAGCCACACACAAAACTGAGAAAGGTTCAGGACCATCCTGAACATTAACTGATGGGCAATGTTATGTAATATGCAGCATAACCTAACAATATGGATAAACCTGGTCATGGATGTGTACTACCTTCACTGAATCACACATTACAATTATAACTTCGTGACAATTGTTTTTATTATTTTCATTTCATTATTCAATAACGCGGTCTCTGACTGTGAATAAGTGTCTGGTTTTGTTTTGTATATATTTCTGCAACCACAAAATGTCCCCTTTAAGGAATATACGGTTGCATAGCACAGAGGGGTTCTGAGTGTTCTAGGTGGCGAGATGTTCTGGGGGTGGGGCTTACCGGGTTCCAGAGTGCCAGCTGCCTCTCACTCATGCGGCTGAATCCTGTGGTGAAGACGTTCCCGTCCGCCAGGAAGATGGCTCTCATAGGCCGAGCGCCTTCGTGGGCCTTGTCTTTCTCCTGCCAATCATATGCCACAACAGTCAGTCAGTGGTGTGTCCATCATTCAAGTCATTCATTATCTGCATGGGGCTAAATTACTTTTATCTGGTCATGCTCATGGGAGAATGAGCAGTGTGTGTGTGTGTATTCATATTCAGATCAATCAGTGTGTGTGCGCATGAGGGGACCCCCATTGTTTTAGATCAGTCAGTGTGTTTGTGTGTGTGTGTATATTCATATCCACTATTCCAGATCAATCAGTGTGTGTGTGTGTGTGTGTGTGTGTTTGTATAAGTACACACCCACTTTTTCAGATCAATCAGTTTGGGTGTGTGTGTGTGTATTCATATCCACTTTGCCAGATCAATCACACACACACACTGTTTCAGACTAGTCAGTGTGTGTGTGCGAGACTGCGTGCATGCAGTGTACTTACAGCGACTATCTGCTCCTTGCGGGGGTCGATGACGCGCACTTTCTTGTCTTTGCAAGAGGTGCAGATGAGAGCACCGTTGTGACTCCAGCTCACGCTGAAGATGACGTCGGGGTGCATCTCGTCCAGCGTGATCAGCGACTCGCCCGTCCCCACATTCCAGATTATAATCACGTTGTCGCAGCCTGACGACAAAAAACAAACAAACAAACAAACAAACAAACGTCAAATGCACATCTACTTGCCTTTGTTGATGGACAAGTGCAGCAAAGGTCTGGAGGTTTGGATGCTTTACAAATCAAAATAGTCTGCTTTGCCTGTAGTAAGGCGTGGAGAGTCTTAATATGGTAACTTCATGAAAATACGAGCGTTGCCTAGTAGTCTCCATAACACCAATGATGTTTTGCTCATTTCAGCACATGCCAAGATTATTTTCCTTTATATACGGTTTTCCATATCTATGTCAGAAGATAATTTTAGATATTTTGTGGGTATCTATTCCAAGTGTGCAAGCAAACCTTCAAAAAATCAGGACCAAAGTGAACCTGACAAAATGTATCCGCGAAGTCAGACACAGATTTCACGCTATAAAAACTTCAAACATGAATCTTTAAAAACGTTCTCTGTAAAAAATCTTTCCAGTGGTTACACTAGTAGAGCTAGTAACCAAAATCATGGTCTCCATGTTATGTGAGCACACAAACTGATTTATAAATATCGTTACTATGTATTTAAACCTCAAAAAACATCTGCTTTAATATTTAGACATGAATAATTGGGGCGGCGAATGTGCATGCACGCTGCTCACATACCGGCACTGAGTAGGACGTTTCGGGCCGTTGGGTGCCATGAGACGATGCCCACTCTCTTGGAGTGCCCCTCCAGCACAACCACGGGCTCCGCCATGGCAGAGGTGAGGCCATTCTCAGGGATCTGCCACACCTGAAACACACACAGACACCCACATCATGCTCAGTCTATAATAATAATAATAATAATAATAATATCAATATTGATAGTGCTAATAGTATAATAACAACTTTTAAGCACCTTTCAAGATTCCCGAGGTCACGTTACAAAGGAGTACAGGAGGGAGGTTACAGGTATCCCTCTCTCTATCTTCAAAAACCTCCCAACCCAACTCTTCTGAGAGTAGCTTCTCCCTAAGCACTGCAATCAGCTGGACGTGCGTAATCTACCACAACCTTCTTCCCCATCCTGACTATTGGTGCCTCTCATTCAGCGTTTATACAGTACGTCCTCCCTCGCTCCTCGGGCCTCGATTCTCACTGATCTACATAAAGAATGATGGGGCGGCAACAATGGGATAGTCTATCCCTTCTTCTATCTTTCTTTATGTAGATCAGTGAGGATCAAGGCCCGAGGAGCGAGGGAGGACGTACAGTATAAACGCTGAATGAGAGGCACCCTATCCCTCTTCTTAAAGGGATAGTTCGGGTTTTAAGACACGAAGTTATATGGGTTCCCTGTCAGCAACGTTGTGCATCAGCAATGACTTACCCCCCGACAGCGTCCTGTGAGCCGAGATCCAGCCGGTTTTTGATGCTGAAGAAAGTAGTCCGGCAAGTTTCTGGGGTCACGAAAGTAAAGTGTTTTTCTTCTCAAAACCATACGTGTTCAAAAGAGTGATATATTTGCACGACAAAAACGTTGTCCAGGAAAAATTCAAACCTCGTTATCACTGGCACTATTTTCTCGATTCCTATCACTGCGCGCTACTGACAGCTGGACAACGTTTTTGTGGTGCAAATATATCACTCTTTTGAACGCATATGGTTTTGAGAAGAAAAACACTTTACTTTCATGACCCCAGAAACTTGCCGGACTACTTTCTTCAGCATCAAAAACGATCAAAAACCGGCTGGATCTCGGCTCACAGGACGCTGTCGGGGGGTAAGTCAGTGCTAATGCACAACGTTGCTGACAGGGAACCCATATAACTTCGTGTCTTAAAACCCGAACTATCCCTTTAACTAACCCTCAACTTCACTTGGACTGCTATTCTATTCTATGCGAGCAGTACATATCGCTGCACTAACACTATCCTAGTGGCACTGCACCTTTATTGTACCTTGATTGTTAAAAGTGGCTTTGGATAGAAGTGTCAGCAGAATGAACCAATGTAACTGTAGAGGCCTCAGTGAACAGATATGTTTTGAGGTGCTTTTTGACGACGGCCAGCGAGGGGGTGTGAAGTGTATGTGGAGTGATAGATTGTTCGATATGGGATGTCTGTACTCAGCTTACGTAGTTGCAATATTAAGCCTGCAGGTGGCAGCAAAAACTTACAGCCACTATTATGCTTACTGAGATGATGACCACATCGCTTGGGTGTGATCAGGCCCATATTTATCAACGCATTGTCAGAGGCACAGAGAAGAATCAGGATTATAAACAATTTTCTTGTTGCATGACTGACCAATGCAACGAATCAATGGCTTGATACTTTCCAGTATCGTGTGATGTGTGTTGATGTCGGCGCTTGGAATTTGGACCAAATTTCTTAATTTCCACCAATTACTTCCGCGATCTTCACCTACATTCTGTCTGCATATTGAAATAGTGTCTGATGCCCTGCACACAACATGGCGTCCATGTGATTTTGAAAACGCATCATACAAAATGCATTCACACGCCGAGAGGCCAGAGATCCAGATTTGCTTTTATTCCACAGCTGCTCTGACTGATCACATTATATTCTATTAATGCTGTGTGTGGCGTGCATTTCAACCTATTATTAACGTGCGTTTTCCTTGTTCGTGACCATATCTGGATGCATTGGCAACTCCATGTTCGAGGCTGCTGTATGCAGAACCCAAACGACATGAGTGATAGTTGACATCAACATGTTTATTCGTTTAGGGTTCAAACGACTGAACACGTGAGTAGCACCGTACACTATCCCATAATTGTCTCTGCAACCACCACCAGCTGATGCAAAACGCAGCAAACGAAACAGTTTCTTTTACGACATTCTTTCCGTATGGCTCACTTGACATCTCAAATGTCTGATTGTCAAAGCGAGCCTCCTGGCCAAATAAGGAGAGGCAAGGGGTCGGAGAAGTCCGTGCTCCTAAGGCCATGAATCACTCGCACATGGACCTTGTCCACTGGAGGAGGCCAAGCAGCTACACGTCTGTCCAACATCTTAAGTGATGGACTGATAAGACTAACGTTTAGTCTAGTCTATGTGACAGCTGTAATTGCACTGAAAATCATTTCTGAATGAGATCTTATCAGCAAATTGCAGGTTAAACAAAAACATTTTAGGAGAGCAGGAAATAATCGTAAAAATACTATGAACTTCGACACCTCTACCTGCACTCTTTCTTTTTTTAAGATGGTTACTATGGACATGAACGGAAACAGTTGTAAGATTTAAGCTGATGGTAAGCAAGGTGTTTCGAATATTGAGCCTGAACATTCCAGAGTTGACGCGCCCATGATTGCGAAGTCAAAGTCCTCGCCTGTGCTTTGCGTCATATACATGCATTAACACATTCCCTAATAAGTCCAACTCTTCTAAAAACTGGAGGGGAGGGAATGTAATGTGTAAGAGTGCAGAAAAAACAGCTGGAAAAAGAGCAAAACTGTTTCAAATGGGGTTTTAAACACTTGTGTTTACTGTTATTGGCCACAAGTACCACCATTTTCTTAATTACTCTTTGTTAGGCAAAAAATAAAAGCGAGCATTTTACACCAGCTTGCATTATTGTTCAATGCTACTCAACACAGTAGCGCGTGGGCTGGGCTAATGGAATGAATCAGCCGTGTCCGCAGGTCAGGGCAATCAGTGTATTGGTTTTAGTGATATGCCGAGGCTGGCGGCATTTAAAAAGAAATCACAACAACGCCTTACAAGGTTCCTAACTTCCTACTGAGGAAAAAATGAAGAAGCACAGGCATAATCCTGTACGCATGCGTGTGTGTTGGTGTGTGTGTGTGTGTGTGTGTGTGTGTGCGCACATTTGTGTAAAACCCTGTTTTAAAATCTGTAACCTGTGATGCATTACACTGCATTCTCCCTGCCTAACCAGCGAATGCATTGAATTTGAGCGTTTTTGATGACTGACTGAATTTACCATCCTGCACACCTCGCATCACGCATGAACAGCAAAGTTAAAAAAGTTAACGCCCCAATAAATCCCCCAAAATGCCCCTGACAATGCCTCCAGAGCAGGGGATAGAGTGGCCATTTTGATTTCAGACACAGGTGGGCATCCATGGGGTCTGGTCCAAGTTAAGATGCAAACCATGATCGAAACATCCTCTGAGCTCAGGGTGCAAAACTACCACTTGGTTTTGAAAAGATATTAACAGATAACAATGAAAAGATTATTCCAGATTGATGTATAGTTCATTTGCTTTTTATGACAGAGCATAGAAGAGAAGAGGGGACTACTGGAGGGCTACTGGAGAGGGAGAACCCCCTCAAAGGCCAAACACTGCGTTACGGTAACGTTAGCAGTGTCAGTGGAAGTGAAACTAAATCCTTGTGAATCTGAGCCACTCCAGGATTTGATAGGTTCTTACTTGGCCCAAGCTACAAACACCTGTGCATCAGGTTTCCTGCAAATCGGGACAGTGGTTTTTGTATAATCTGGCACACAGACAGACAGACAAACAAACAAACAAACAAACCACAACGTAAACACATCCTAGGTGGACGTGACTTCTGAAATGACTGCCTGATGAGTAAGAGGCTCATTTCAGATAAGTGTAGGTGAGTTGTTTACCCATACTGACTGGACAATTCTCTGAGTACAAAGTACAAATAAAAACTCTGGGCAATAAGGCAAGATACGTGACTTTCTAATTGTTTTGTGATAGTGACACTTACCATGACTGTCATCTGATGGAACAGTCACCAGATATAAGGGGGCAAAATTCAAACTTGCCAACAAAAGGAAGTGAATTTCTGACAGATTTGTGGTTATGAAACAAACCATAACTGTGCAGTGACTACAGTCACCGGAATAGTGACTAGTAACCCCAGTGCTGCTTGCTAACAAAAGGAAGTGAATTTCTGATGTGGTGTGCGTGTGGCGAGACCGCATACCATGTACAGTCATCTGAACAGTCAATGGGGCAGAAACAAGTGCTTGCAAACAAAAGAAGGTGAATTTTGGACAGGTGTGTGTGTGTGTGTGTGTGTGTGTGTGTGTGTGTGTGTGTGTGTGTGTGTACAGTATATGGTGAGGTAACTTATCATGATTTCAGAAAATGAATGTCTGACAGGTGTGTACGTGTGTGTGTAGTGAGGTTACTTACCATGACTGTGCAGTCCTCTGAGCCACTGGCGATGACGTGGTCGTTGTGCGGGCACCAGTCGATGTCCAGCACGGGGCCCGTGTGCCCGCATACGGTGGGGTAGGCCTTATCAATGCGCCCAGACTGGGGGGACGGAGAGGAAAACGCCATTTAATTCAATTTTATCAATTTTATTCATACACTTTCAAAACAATTCCAATTGTAAATTGTTACAAGTGTCACACACAACACAGGGGTTAGGATTGCACACCACACACCACAATGAACCATTTGAGACTAATGAGGACTCTTTAAAAACAAAGATTGCAGCATTATGTTATGACGACTGTGTTTTTGTGACATTTGACAAATCATTTGTGCAGAGCTTCATGCATGTGACTCGTTTCTGACAGATTGGAACAGGAAGTGAACAACTTCCCCTCTAAAATAAAGTGCTGGACATAGACCGCCTAAAAAAGAATGGCAAAATTCTATGCGAATGAACACCATGTTCCACCTGAAGATCTCAAACTAAACAGTATGACCTCAAACTCTGAGGACTTCACAGCCAATCACGGCACAGTGAGCGGAGAAATTCTTATCCAATCCCGGTGCTTTGTGATGACATGAGCAGTCTAGAGGTTTGTGCGCTTCGCTGGGCATTTTCAGTCGAAAGCCAGCGCAGGAAACAGGTCCATCACCGCTTCATTGCGATCCTTCTCCGCTACATAATCTACTCATTACGCTCGAGATCGCCACCTGACTCGAGCGGGAAAAAAAGCACACAATGAGCGCCAAGTGTTTTCAATTACCCCGACGACGGTGATCTGTGCCGCTCGGAATCCGGAGCATTCCGTGCCCAGCGGAAGCCAAAAACCATTCCAAGCTGCATTCTTTATGCAAATGAACGTGACCTCACCCAGACAGAGCTGCCCCAGGGCTGTCACTCCGGCTGTTGTCAAGGTAACCATACGTCAAAAGGGGCGGAGGCTGGGGGTTGGGGGGGTTTGGGGACAAACGTGAGGCTACCAGGTGTGCTGGTGGAGGCTGAGCTCCTGTTCAGCCCATGCGGAAAACAGGAAAGATGGACGAACGAAGATACTGTTCAAAGGGGCATGTGATGTGCTGCCTAGCATTTGAAAGGTAGAGAGAACAGCACACAGTGCTTTCAATCTCTTCACTGTAGATGCATAAAGATTAAACAGTATTGAAAAAAAAAAAAAACCTACAAAAAAAAAAAAAGGCGGCCTCTTGTTCCCAGATGCTTTGAAACACACATCACATCCGCCTTAGTCTCCTTAACAAAACAAAAAAAAAAACAAAAGGCAAAACTAAAGAACCAAAAATCTCCTCCCCCCCACCCCCCACACTCATCGGGAGTGACTGAGCGAGCGAGCGAGCGAGCGAGCGAGCGGTAGCTGAAAGAGGAAGTGGCGGCTCTGGACAGGACACAGACGTGTGGGGATGGGGCAGAGCTCACACACACTCGCACACACACACACGAAAAGAGACTTCCTGAATCCGGGTGAAGCGTTGGTGGCAGGGCAGGGGGAGGGGGGGGGGGGGGGGGGGGGGGGAGAGAGCATGGAGAAAGATGAGGAATTCTGGATAAGGAATTCTGTTCTGCTGGATAAGAGGAAACAGGATGGGACTTGGAGTGTGCGGATAGTGGCAGTGTGTGGACTGCGGTGTGGAGAGCGGGTGTTGGAGGTGATGTTGGAAGTGGTGTTAGGGGGGGTGGGGTGGCGGTGGTGGTGGTGGTGGTGTTGGCGCCTCTACAGTTGGAGAGCTGGAGGGCATTGTCAAATTCATGGCCACAGTCATAAACTGGAAAAGAACCAGCAACATGGCGGCGGAGGCCTTGCTTAAGTTGCTAAAGCTGTTCCCAGAAAGGTGGTGAAGATTACAGCTTGAAAGGATCTATTAGTAGAGCATGATGCTACCAGAGCCAGGCTTTTATTCCCCGAAGGGTCAAGTAACATGTGCCCAGAAAATGCAGCCCATACTTCCCCCCACTTAAAGTTATTTATTTATTTATTTTTAACTAAATCAATAATCAGTATCAGGGATCATGCATGCACACAAAAAAAAGAGAAGGGGCTTTGTTCCATCTTTGTACTATCTACTAACTCATTTCCATCTGCAGTCCCTGTGCAGGTGACTTTGGATAATGCAAAATCAGACTTGACATCATGTGGAGGTAAAAATCTAACCCGGCTGCATGTTTCTGCACTGGACTGGAGTCCTATATACTTAAACAGAATGTAGAATGCACATACCTGGAGCACAAAGTGACAGAAGTGATGTGTGGAATTAAAAGGCCATAGGGTCAACCGCGTGGGAACAAAAGGAATGAAATGAGAAGTCACCACAGGCCAGGAGAAGTGACTCTGAACAGTCAGTGAGTGCTGACCACACAGGCACACACACACACACACAAGCACATGATGAGGGCCAGAGGGGCTCTGATATTCACACAAAACCTAGGCATGCAGAAAGGCCACACACACACACACACTCCTTTTCTCTTTGACACACAGGCTCGATCACTCATTCTCATCCATAGAGGCACATGGACACACACACACACACACACACACACACACACACACACACACACACACACACACACCGCTTCCCTCTCACCCGGTCACTTCTGACCACATAGCGAGCCACTCTGAAATTCCCACCCTGGCCAGAGGGACACACACGGACACACACATACACACCTCATCAACCGGGAGAGGTGCAGCAGGCAGAAGAGAACACTCAGGGTAATGAGAGATTTCACGCTTGACTGGACATTAGGAGGGACATAAGCGCTTGTGGCACAGACCCTAATGTATATAAATGACCTTTGAAGGGGCGTGGGGGGGGGGGGGGGGGGGTGGAGAGAGACGGCCTCAGTCTGATTAATGCTGCCTGTGATTGGTTTTGACCAAACGATGTGGTGCCATTGGATCACAGGCAGCAAGGAATCTGGCGAGCTCACAATGGGAAATGGTGCTACTGGATCACGGGCAGTAAGGAATCTAGCAAACTCACAATGGGAAGTGGTGCCATTGGATCACAGGCAGTAAGGAATCTAGCAAGCTCACAATGGGAAATGGTGCTACTGGATCACGGGCAGTAAGGAATCTAGCAAACTCACAATGGGAAGAGGTGCTATTGGATCACAGGCAGTAAGGAATCTAGCAAACTCACAATGGGAAGAGGTGCCATTTGATCACGGGCAGTAAGGATTCTGGGAATCTCAGAATGGGAATGGGAGTCCCTACCAGAGCCTTATAGAGTGATATGCAGCTTTAATCACTACAATAGATATGCCAGCAGGAATATCCGCATTCTTTTCGAAATGCATCATGGGATCATCACCGTCCTATGTCCTTATGGGGCCTCCCTGTTGCAAAAACCTGCTTTTCTGGAATGGAGATCCATGTCATTATCATGGCCTAAGTTTAGTTCGACTCCTCCTCTACAGGCACTACAAGCACCTAATGCCCTCAGCGACACCAGAGCAGGGTAAAGATAACAGTGTCTGGTTTGTTGCCAACACAAAGGCAAGTTGTCACCTAACCTCACGCATGCCTGCCTGCCTGCCGCTTACTGTATAACTGTCTCCAGTCGGCTCTGACAGCTCGTCTGCCAACCAGACATACACAGACACTCGCACACAAGCACATTAACAAAAACAACAAAAAAAAAAGTTTACAGACATAAGCGACCCCAACAGCTGTGCGATCGCTTGCCAAGGAATTCGTGGGGACCAGCTGAGGTCACTGAATCAACAGCACCGCTCACCCTTTTCCGAAACAAAGGTCACATCCTGTCACTAATGAAACATGGCCCTATGGCTGCGGCCTACTGTCGCCACGGAGATCTTTATACCTGATAGCCCAGATTATCTAAACAAACTGTTGTCATAGCGGCCGGGCTGTTGTTTTTATTATTATTGGGCACGATGATGGGCCATAGGGAGGGAGGGAGGGGGGGAGGGGGTTGAGCGGGGCTGAGTCTGGAGAAATAAGATTCCCCTGATGCGTGGCTTGCTGTGGAGGGGGCCCCTAATGCGCTACCCGCTGTAGAGAGGCCTCTGTGTGCCTCCGTGAGGTCGCGGAAAGAGAAGAAGCCTTTCAACTTGTGGGGTCAAGTTGACAGTGCACTGTGTAAAAGTCTGTTTAAAGCATTGTGATTGTAACAGTGTCAACGCATAGATTATCTCTCCACTCCTGCAGTCCAGTCCAATGCTTCAGAGAAACTATTGCGTTTTTATGGGTTTTATTTACATTTAAACAGTTCGTATCGGAAATCCTTCAAAGGACACCAGACTCTGGAATTTGTGCTCCCGAAAAACACTTAGAAATGTTATTACTTAACAGAGTCGGTGTCTGTGCAACAATGATTAACTTTTAATAGCGGTTCAGGTAGTCCCGAGATGAGCATTGCAGGCCTGTGCAACTAGGTCATCCATGTGGTGTCATTCTCCGCTCACTGTATGCATGTCATTGACTCATTGGCTCATTGATTGCCCACTGTATAGCTGTGAACTACAGTATACACCTCCAATGTTTACACAAAAAAATACTGATAAATAAACAAAAAATGAAGGAGGAAAAAAGAGCAAACTAAGTAAAAAAAAAATCAGGCCACAAATGCTTAAGACTGTTTATTTGAAAGCAAAAGCACTAACAGCTGAATCAATGTAGGGATCAATTAACCTAATCCTCGCCTCTGGCTGGTGTGTGTGTTAGATAACCGTCAGCTGAGGGTGTGTTCTGCCACACCGGGCCAAAAACAAGATAAAACAAGACTAAACGGCTCCAACCAAAGCCACGTTTATTTTCCATTGGACTCTTCACTCATATTGCACAGATCAAATAATAATAATAATAGTAAAAAAAAATTATAATAAATAAAAAACCCTCAGCCATGAAGCTAAGAGTAAAGAGAAACAGTATATTGTTTTCCTAGAGGAGAGAGCACACCAGGAAATAATGCAGGAAGTGTGTCAGAGACAACTCAGAGTGATAAAAAAGCCCCCCCCCCCTCCCCCCATGCCCCCCCCTCCCATCCAATACCCCCTCCTCCTCCTCCTTCCCCAGCTCCATTCTCCCAATGCAATCTGGAATACCTCTCAGCAGCCTTTTCAAACCCTTCCCCCTTGGTTGCTCACACCCCTATCCCACAATCCACTGGGCAAACAGACGGCCTCCTGGCCAATGGCGCGGCAGTGGGGAGGCGCCCCAGCGAGGCTGATATGCAAAAAGCACTAGAGCACCAAATATGGTCAAATGTGCTGACAGCAGTGGCATGCCCGAGGAGGGCCAAACACAAGGGGATGTTCACGGGACTCTGGAGCCCGCCCACACACACACACACACACACACACACACACACACGCGCACACACACATACGGAGGGATACACTCACTCACCTGACCTTACAGCCTTTCAAACAAATCTAATATGGGTTTGGTTTGTTGCGGTTTCTTTAGCCTACGTGGGTGAGTGTGCTTACCTACGGAACCTTGGAAACACGGAAAACAATGGGGCAAAAAAAAATTAAATACAAAAAAAATTTAAAAAAGGGAGAGGAAGGCGTCAATGCATCTACGAAATAATCCTCCTCTAGGCCCTTTTTAAATAGAAATGATGTCAGACGTGCTCTCTTGCTTGCATTTCTCTTCCTTGAAGTCAGTGTATTCACTGCTTTCAACAGAGTTTGAACAACTGCGGTAATGTCTGATGTCTGCTGCTGAACTAATCTATTTGTGTTTGATAGGGGCTTCACAGTGACCTCATCTTTATACGAGTGCCCAGTCCCTTGTAGAGCAGAGCAAAATAGGGGGGAAAAAAACAAACTGAACTTCAACGAAAAGCACCGAATAAAACAAGCTCCACAAGTACTGGACTCTCAAAAAGAAAATGTGCTGTAAACACATTGAACAAACAAAATTAAAAACATAAATTAACTTCACATTCTGGACGTTACAAACATCTGACCTCACAACTACTTGCAACTTGCTCTGGACCTCATTTTCTGAAAGCATAGTTGAAACACTACCATCAGCAGAGAGGACATCATTTCAAATATGGTCCCTCTTTTTGACCATAATTTCAGGAAAATGAAACCCAGAATGATGGAATTGAGCTGAACTACAGACTACCTCCCAGTGCTCCATGGGAAATGGTAAACTGACTGCATCTACTCCTACGAGCGCTCAAAGCGCATCACAATTCCGTGCATCACATTCAGCCATTCTCATACATTTGTGCTCGTCAGTTTACATACCCTATAGATAGTTTACTAAAAGAGGACTTAAGGACTAAAAAAAGGGTAAAACAAAAAAATCATCTTTTGGAAATAAAGTTCCCTTGGCGGCCTTTGAAATTAAAACAGCCCCACACATACCCGTCGCTTTATCTCACAATAGGCATAAGGTACTTTCCATCGCTCAATGCAGATCAAACCAGCTATTAGGCTAACTGAAATAAAGCCATGGCAGTCTCTAGGTATGGTGAGTGGTATACGATACATTACTCATTCCAAAAGGAAAATTGGTGTCCTTAAAGATAGGATTTTCCTCATTTTGTAATTAAGGCATTAACATCAATTTACAACAGATTTTTCAATTTCTATTCCTCTTTTTAGTCAACTTTAGCATGTGCATGACCAGGGTATGTAAACTTATGAGCACTGCTGTACATGCTGCATACAGGCCTAATCATTTTCTTCTATTGGCTATCCTTTCAAACAGTCTCTCTCGAAACCATACTTTTCGGAAACCCAACAATAGCGTAAATTAGCTTTAATTTTAATTTTAGAACAGTCATTTTGCAGACTCACCTTATTTATACCTTTACGCAAACTCACTTTGTTATACTACAGAACTGTGCCATTATGCTGACTCACCTTATGCAGGGGGAGGACGAGGAAGGCGCCTCCTCCACTGGCCTCTACGATGATGGCGACAAACTTGGGGTTGACGGCACAGAAGGAGCTGTCCCAGGTGACGCGCGAGACCCTGATGTCATCGTAGCACTGGTCGTTCTTCACCGCCTGGCCGAAGACGTGACGGAACTTGCTTTGCCGCACCACACGCCTCATCATGTCTGCCATTGGTCGGTTGGCCCGGAAAAAGAGAAGAAGAAGAAAAAAAAGCAATCTGATAAGAGAGGGGGAGAAAGGAAGAAGCCATATTTATGGACTTTACAAACATCTAAATCAATAATTTCCTTTTAAGTCACCAATCTGGGCTGGACACAGTGCTTTGGTTTTCAGAAATCTGAGCATGGAATGAGCAACACTAAACCACTGGTCAATAGACGGCCTGTAGCTATTCCACAAGACCTCACTGTATCACATTTCATCATGATTCCAGAGTTGGAGGCTGTCCACACAGATTTAATTCCGCTAATAACACAAAAGAGATGATCAAAAGCCCTGGCTACAACGCCATGATCGGTCATTATGTGGGTATGGTAGAGATGGAGCGATTGTCACAATAGACCAGATGAGAAAAATCTGGTGGCACTAACAACACAGAGCCGGTAAAAACCCAATCGCGGGGTGCCACCACGAGGCTTTCATTTTCACCATTCCGCCGTTTCCATAACAACCGCTGAAAGACTCCACTCAAGGCCACCTCACTGGTAAAGCTGGGTTTTCAGCACGCCAGAGAAAAGGAAGAGACCATCACTGGGCGAGTGTGGGGGAAGGGGGGGGGGGGTTGGAGACTCAAAGGGGAGGTTGTTTTCGGTGATGCACAGTTCAGAAAAGAGGGACCTCTGCATGACTGAAATGAGGAAGAACAAGGTCCTGGGTGTGAGCCACCACCAAAAAGGCTTGTGGTATTAATAATAGAAAAAAATGGCCGAACTTTTCAAAGTCCTCAATTCCTTCTCTGGCAGAAATGAGTGTGTGTGGTGTGAGTGTGCCGGGCCGGGCCGGGCCAATATCAGTCCAGCCCTAAATGCACACAGCAACTCAAACTCAAAACCTCCCAGCATTCCTGAGCCTTTTATTCTCCAGTGGGCAACTCTGGCACTTAGAGCCAGTGGCTTAGTCAACGTCTTAAGACAAGTAGAGTCCTGATGCGATAAATCAGGCCTATTGCCTCACCAAAGAAGGCGGCTCCATGACAGGACACTTAAAGACTGATGCACCGGAGTAAAAATGCTGCTTGGTCTTGTCTTTCTATCCTTCAGGCCACAAATACCAGTGAGCAATTTGAATGTTTGCATGCACTAGTACACTACTTCCACATTGTTTGCGTGGAAGACACCCTAAGGCGTTAACATATTACTTCATTACCTGGGGTTAGCAGCCAGTTACATAACAGACACAGAGTACCATCAACTGGCTTTACGGTTGGAGCAGTGACTGGGGCACGTGGACAGTGGTGTCATAACTACCCCTGTGGTTGGTCACACCTAAAGCATTTCCTGCCTTATCAGTAAAACGATTCAGTTGTGTCTTCATGTGATATAGCCTCAAGGCAATATCCCTATACCAACACCGAAAACGTTAAGACAGGGGAAAAAATTGAGACTTAAAACAATAGTAACACTGTAGTCTCAGCCAGAACAGAACAGGAATTGGGCCTAAAGGGTTAGAGTTCTACTGCAAATGGAGTTCCTGCTCATTTACTCGCTATTTGTTTCTTACACCACAGAATGTCAACCAGCACACTTTTAAAAAATATCTCACTGAAGAATAGCAACAACAACCAAATGATTAGTTCTGAAATATTACATTAATTGCCAACTATTTTGGCAATTGGTTAACCAGTTTGTGTCAACTTCTCTCATTGCTTCCTTTTAAACTTGAATATTTTCAGCTTTACTTACTCCTCTTTGACAGTTAAACTGAAAATCTTTGGCGTATGGACAAGACAAGGCATCTGAGGATATGTGATGACTTTGGGCCTTTACTACAGTGAATGACATTTCTTTAAACAGTTTTCAGACATTCTATCGATAAAACAGCTAGCTTAATTGAAATATATAAATAAAGAAAAAAAAATGATAGCATATTCAACTCTGAAAATCATTGTTAGCTGCCTTATTGATGAGCAGGGCAGAATGCCCACCCCCAACATGACTCTGACCATATTCCTCCATGCCAGACAGAACAGAAGATTCCTATCACAGATCCGAATACTCTTGCTGGTCCTTCCGCCAACTGAGCATGGACTGTCTGTCTGTACATGTACTCTCTCTCTCTGTGTGTGTGTGTGTGTGTGTGTGTGTTGTGTGATGGCAAAGATCCCACATTCTGAAGCAAGCTAGGCTAATCATTCCACATGGATGCTTTTACTACTACAGAACAGAAACGGGCTGGACAACTCATGTGAAGTGTCATTTACACAGTCCTCCTTCACACTGTCCAAGCCTGCCTGCTGCTGCTGCCACAAACAGCACAGTGCACAGACTCCTTCTTCCATCTAAACCCACCAAGGAGGAGTGAAGCTCGTGACCCAGTGAGAAATGTCTGACATCAAAGGGTCCATATTCCTCACCAGTGTGTTCCCTTCCAACACTTATTGTGTCAAACAACACTTAGGCGGTCACCAGCTGATGTCATCTTTTCAGCTGAATGTCATACAAGTTAATATAGCTTCTGTATACTGATACTGTAGGGAGAGAGAGCGGAGTCAGACAAGACATGGAAGAAGTGTCATTTTAAAGTTCTAATGAGGAACACTTTGCTGAATGCTGCGTGAGCCTCTGTCCTCACATATAATAAAGGTGAACACACAGAGTGATGACCTTCCTTTATTTCCCCTTTACAGTTTTGGTTCCCTTCCACATATAGTGACTTAACCACATAAAACAGGCAACAGTTCTCTGCAGGGTTCACTAGCCCTCTCTGTAGTAGAGCAACAGCTATAGCTTGTGTTCCAGCCTCGGAGCCCTGCTTAGTGCTTATTGTGCTTAATTTCAGTTCAGGCAGCATGCATCCTCCTGACCTAGTTCCTCCAAAAACAAGAGGGGAGGATAGACTCGCAACAGTCTTGTCCCTACTGTGCAGCATAACATTTACATTTATTCAATTAGAAGGGGTTTTATTAGCACAAGCTCACGCACATTGAGGGCACACAACAGCAGTGAGCTAAAGGAGCAGGCACACCCAGGAGGCATATGCCATCATGGGACATTGAGTAAAAATACAACAATAGCAGCACACACAAATGGTGGTCATACCATGTTGATCAACCCCGCCACCTTGGATTACCTACTAAAAACAAACCGAGAAGAACATAGTGGTCTCTTTTGATGCTACTTCACCATTCATCTTTTTCCATCCCAAATAATCTGCCGTGACGTTTTTGAGTGCTAAGAAAAAGGTCAACGCTGGTGTTAATGCCAGGTCATTCTGTTGCAACTCAGGAATCCCAGTCTTCTCTCTCGGCAGTTAGGAATTCCTATAGGCTACTCAAAGTTTGCTTTGCCTACACCTACTCAAAAGCTTGTCATGCTGTCAAACAAATACTTCAGCGCAAAATTGTCACAAAAGAAGATTTTTTCGACAAATGTGTTTGGAAAAGCTTTTGGGCACCGAGTAGGTAACAGTCAGCGAAGAGAAGAAGCGCAGTCTGTTGTAATTTAGTGAGGGGATACTTCCCATAGCCAATCTGACACGGAGTGGTTCCAATTAGGCCACCGACTTGTCAGCAGCATAGGCAGATGAAGAGTGAATGCTAAACCAGGACCAAAACCGGAGTCTTGTGTGATCTAACCACCAACAACCAAGGCACCACTAATTGGCGTCATCTCAATCAGTCCGAGACAGCTCCGATCATTACGCTGTTAACTGGGCGTTTGTTTTGATCGGATGATCCACAGATCTGCAACTTCCTCAGCCATAAACCTCTACAAACACACAGGCATACAACATCGATGTGCTTAGTAACGTTGAGTAAATAAATAAAGCCATGTAATTAGAAACAAGGATGGTTAAAGGCGTGTCTATGTGATTGCTGATATCAGACTGCTATCTGAAGGTACAAGAACATATTTCAACACTGCTTACATCACAGGGCTGCTCGAATCTGGGAAGTTTTGACCAGGCAGCCTCCCGTAGGCTACTGGTTTTAAATGGGCATTGTGGTATCTCATTCAGCACAAACAGTGCACATCGCTCGCCCATTGTAGCATCTTCTGTACACCACCAATGATAGTGATGCAGAGTTTTACATGTCCATAAAATAAATGTTATTCATTTTGAATGACATAATAATGTAATGTTTACAAGCTCCTGATCACACAACACGAAGCCCTCGTGAAAACAGGGAGTGAGAATACAGCAGCATCAACACATACGTGAATGAACTGTTTGCCAGCGCAGCTAACAGTAGCCAATTTATCAATAGCTGCTAGCTGTTGAGTAACGTTAATGCCCATCCACCTCACCCAGGTCCGAAATAAAATGGTGAAAAGAGGACGTGCGTTTGTAAACCTCAAACGAGCTGACCATTCAGATAGTATATACATGGATACATACATCCACGATATCTACAAAACACATTATTTGAGATATGTGTGAGGCGCCATTCATTTTTGAGAATACGACCAATATTCCCACCCTAAAGTCACCGGCACTGCATTATCAAGGGCTAGCTGGGTTCATTGTGTTCCGAGACAAGTGCTAACTCAAGAAAACATCAATTAATTAACAAACTAGTCGTTTAATCAAAGTTGGCGGAAAAAATGGGCGCACACAACCAATAAACATCGAGATTGGCTTGTATTTCGGTGCAATTCAAAATATGCATGAGAGCAACTTCATCATTTGGACAACATTCCCAACCCTGCTATCCTAGCCTGACCAATTCACCGCTAGCCGGCTAATGCTACAATGGCTGAAAACCACTGGATATGGAGAAATGCACATCCATATAAGGGTGAAACAAGACTGCTGCCGCCCGGAATATGAAACCAGATTCTGTCGACTACCTATGAAGACGTGGTTTAAACGAAATGTCCCCCTTTCAATATAATGGCCTGTTTCGACTAAAAATGCCGCTTACTGACATTACCATTCCAAGCTAACCGGGCGTTTTTTTCTGACGTGGGAAATATGGAGTTTTACTGGCTAGCTAACGGACTAGCTTGCATTAAGCAACATTATTCCACCGGATACCAGGAAGTAGGAAAAATGCTAACCTATGGCGCTTTTATAAAATGAGATGGGAATCATGAATCTTTATCAGCATACGAGTCGAGATAAACTGAACATATTCAACCAAGAGAAGATGTAACATCTATATTATTCCATGACAATGCACTGAAGAGGGTATATGGTTTACTGCTATGAAAAACGCAAATCTGGACTCTACCCGCACAACAGAATTAGCCAGCGCCTGGCGGATGTGTGGCTGTTCCACAACTGATGCTAGCTAGCCCGCAGATCATCCAGCTCTCATTAAAACCACCACCGCGCCGAACATTCAGGAGAAATGTTGCATTTTTTTGTTTAGAGCAAATTCCTTACCTCGGTTGATAATATAAAATGTCCCAAGTCAACAAAAGGAATAATTTCGAAACATGAAAATGTTGGCAGTATTCAAAATAAGTCCGTATGGTGTTTGAATTGTCCTGTTGGTACCCGCCCAAGCTCTGGCTTGCTACACTGTTCCTTTCTCCAAGTCAATGAAATGGGGAGAGACGCCCTTTCTCCTCCCATTCTCCCAGCATCTGTACTGCCCCTCCCTCCCTCAAAATGATATCTAGGCCTAGGATTATTGCATGGCCTCAACATCTTTAGGAGGGAAAGTACATCTCTTGTAAGTTAAAAAACAAACAAACAAACAAAACATTGAAATGATATTTGCCTTGACTTCAGATATTTGCACAGTAGGATCAGAAACGTCATTTGCAATGTTATTCTTCTGAAATGGATAAAATATTCGAAGTCTTTGACCATGAAGCAATTAATTGTGCTGAACAGGAGCAGGAGCAGGAGACTCGGCTATTAGCTAGCCTACATATCTGCAATCTAATTTAACAGCAACATAAAGCAATGCAAGGCAAGGCAAGGCAAGGCAAGGCAAGGCAAGGCAAGGCAAGGCAATGCAATGCAATGCATTTCCATTTCCCGTTGCTTGACTTGCAATTTATTGTATTTTTATTATTCAGATCATCAACCTAAATAAACTGGACTGCGGTATTATTATAGCACTGGCATATAAAAGATTTCAGTTTTCACATGCAAACATTTCAACCCTCAATTGAGGATCTTTTTTGCGCAACATAGAGCATAGTTGTAGATATAGGCCTATTTTAATGTCATAGCCTAAACATTTCTTTGAAGGTCTTTCATTACATAGTTTAGAATTACTTGACATCAGTTCAATGTGATGTGAAGGTTTATCACTTGGCTTGACAGTTGTCCATAAAACGAACAGCCAAGTGAATCGATTCAAAACTGTCACAATTCTTGGGAGTTATTACCCTCAGCAATAATAATTTTTCAACTTAATATAAGTTTTTTGAAAAACCATGCAGTTATGGGTGCTGAATGACCGCATCCTTGTGCAACAGCAATCAGTGCTGATTAGTTTTTAGAGAAGGAGCGCCCTCTATTGGCAATATGTTAGTACTACCAATGACAACCTTTTCATACTAGTGTCATGCAGTCACAAGTTCAGTTCAGTTTCATTTCATCTCCTCAAGATTCACTCATAACATATTTCGCATATAAAATATTTCAACAGATATATAATTAGCACAACACTTAGCACAGTACTGCACAGACAAACGTAACACTTAAACCCAAAACTAGATGACTAAAATATAAAGTATTTGCAGTGGAAAACAAACTTGCTTTACCTTTTTTAGGCGATGACCTCTCCTCACGCGGCTCTGTGGTCTTCTTGGTGACATCAAACGCCCTTTTCATCTGCGACACCTTGAGGCTCGACACTCTCTCCAAACTGACCTCAGACTTGACCTCAGGCTTGGCCTCGCCACGCTGGGACATGGAGCGATGGTGCCTGACGTCCTGCTTGAGGTTGGTCTCCTTGATCAGCTCGTAGACGGGCTTGTACCGGTCCACATCATTGGAATCATCAGCAGCTCTGGTGTCGGTGGGGAGTGTGTGGCTCCTTGCTCTCTCAGCGGCTCTGTGTGGTTTCGTCTCGGGGGCCGTCTCGTCGGGCTCCACCTGCGAGTCGAAGTCGAGGTCGAATCTTTCGCGGGCTCCACGTCTCACCTCGCTCGCCTCTCTCTGCACGTCTCTCTCGCGGACTCTGTGTCTCATGTCTCTGGGTTCGCTCTGCACGTCGAGGTCAAGGCTATCTCTCTCGCGGACTCTGTGTCTCAATTCAGGTTCGTCCAGCATCATGTCGAGGTCAGTTTTTTCTCTTTCATGCCTCCTGTGCCTCGCCTCCCTCGGGTCACTCTCCATGACAAACTCTGGCTTGACCCTCTCTCTGGCTCTATGCCTCTTCTCATACTCCCTCTCCCTTCCTCTGGATTCAGCCTCTATCCCGTACATTTCACCGTGCATATGCATTTCAGGGGGGATCTCTTCATCTTCTACAGGGTAATCGGTCACCTCTACACCTTCGACCTCAAAATTGGAGGTTGGTGGTGATGAGCTTGGTCTGTCTGTCTGGGCAAATGGATTCCTTGGTTTCTTTGGCACGGGTGGTGGTGGGCCCTTCATGTTTGCTTCTTCCTCATACATATACTCCATGGGGTACATGTCTAAATGACGTGACCCTTCTTCGGCACAGACGCCTGCCATTTTTGCCATCATCTCAAAGTCTGGTCTGACGTAGTAGATTCTGTCATCGTCTGACGGTGACAGAATATCATCGTATACAGGGTTGTACTCCTCCGTCATGTGCATGTAAGGTGGTGCAAACGGACTGCGCACGGGATCTGTTGGACTGGTACAGCTGTCGTCCGGAAATGTCTCGAAGGAGTCGCGGCGTGCCTGCTTGATGTCAAGGAGGAGGTGGTCGATGTATCGGCACTTCTCCTCAGGGGCCTTGGGGGAGACAGTGGTACGGGCAGCCTTGATGAAGGGGTTCTTGGGCTTCTTGGGAACAGGTGGAGGAGGCCCCTTGGCTTTGGCTCTTCTTTCCAGAGATGTTTCCTCCTCGGGTTGGGTGGTGGTGTGGGGTTCGTGCTGAGCCTGCGTGTCGTTCACTGGAAATGAATGGTTCTCTTCTGTCACCCGTTTTGATTCGGCCAGTGATAGTATTTGTGGGGGGACGGTGACCACAGCAGTTAAACAGATAGGTCCTCGCTGTCTCTTATTTGTGGCTGTGACCTGCAATTTCTCGTAGTCTTCGCATTCAAACGGGATGCATTGGGAGAGGACAATGTCACTGTCCTCTGACCACACCTGCTCATTTGGATGAGAGGAGGCATTAGTCTGCGCTCGCTCTGCTGTGGTGTTGTGATTGGCTGATGGATGAGAGTCTGTGTGTCTGCCATTGGTGGATCTACTGGACCCAGAATCGTGGCCTGACTCCGTCGGCGCTCCCTTGGTTGCCTGCTGGATCTTCGTTTTCGGAACCACGGAGGCGACCCCGTGTTTTGGCTTTTGACCCTTCGTTGCATTCATAGACGGCGTACCTGACACCTTTTCTGCTGCCCTCTGAGTGTCAGCAGCACTAGCCACGCCAGTGGCAAGCTCTTGGGTTACACCGATGGGTTGTTTATGAGCTTCTTTTCTACACTCTTCTGTGCCAGTGGCTCCTGCTGCTACTGCTGCCATTTTGGCAGGCTTGTTGCTTTCCATGCACACCGCTTGTCTATCTGACTGGAATGTGCTGGAGGCCTCTGACTCCAAGTTCTCTCCAATCTTCTGATTGGGCCAATTAACATTTTTCTGACGCAGCGTGTCCTGGCTATTATCAGAGCCGTGATGACCACCTGCCTCAGCAGTGGTGCGGACCGTGTCGCCTGACGAAGAGCCTGCATTTGCCATCTGACCGCGGGCCCCTAAGGCATCCCTGTCCTTTGATTGGTCAGTCTGACGAGACAGCGGTGTTATTTCACCTCTGCCCTGGCTCGAGTTAGAATGCACGTCTCTGTGTTCCATTCCTGGCAGAGTCTTCTTGACCATCTCATCCCCCTGGTCAGACCTAAGGCTGCTGTGAGCCCCTGAGCCTCTTTCAGTCCGACGAGCCTTAGCCGTGTCAGTGCCCAGCTTTAAATCCCCGTCTGGATCCGACGCAGTGGAAAGAGCTTGGATGTTTCTAGGTACGCTATCCCGTTTAACCCCCGAGGGATTGTCAGCGTTTTTGTTCTCAGTGGCACCTGAAACATCCAGAGAACCGTCTCGGCGTGGAGGCGCAGACGGGGGATGGTTACGGTCGCGGGCGGGCGGACAGGCAGCCGCTTTGCCCTGGGACGGCGGCGGACCATGTGGCAGTAAATTACCAATTTGGTCGGTCTTGTCCACGGGAGGTGGGGATGACAGGGGTCTATTATCAGTCCTTACCCTGTGACTCGTCCCGGCGGAGGTGCTTGGCTGCCTGTCCTCTGCTGGCCCCCGAACTGCGCTGGAAGAAAGGGCACGCTGCTGGGCGGCATCAATCTTTCTTCCTGTGGCGCCCTGTCGATCCTTAAGATCCGCTCTTGCTTCAGGAACATCAGCCGCACTTCCAACTCCCATCTTTTTATCCTCTTTTTCTCCCGGGATGTTTGATCCTGCGGTGTCCCCTCTCTCTGAGGCCGTGGTGATTTCTCTGTGGTTCTTGTCCGTGCTTTTATTCCGACTGTCAGGCTGAGATGAGGGGGTGTTTGTTTCTAGCACAACAAAGTCCTCCTCTGCAGTATTGGTTGGATGAGTCTGCCTGGGAGAGTCCATGGCATCTTCGCTTCTCTGCGTAGCAATCCGGTGAGCCATGCCCTCTGAGTCAATCAGTCCACTCGCCAACGCCGCCACTTCTCCTGACCGTCCCTGATCAGAAGCTGTAGAGCCGTCCGCTCGCGCTCTCGTTTTGGCTCTCTCCGCTTGACCCGGGTTCGTCTCGGTGGCAAACTCAACACGTGCTTGGGATTGCGTGCTATGCACCGTTCCCTCCGGCCTCGTCCGAGTGTCTGGTTTCGGATTGCCGAGTGGAACAGCTTTGCTCTCGCCACCCCTGTCCAACCCCCCCTCTCCTTCTCCTCCTCCTCCTACTCCACTCTCGGGGGAGGGATTGTCGCCAGTGTTGAGGTCAGGTCTCACTGCCAGCTCCCTGACTGGCTCTGTCATGGGGTCAGCCCAACAGGCGTGTTCGTCGGCTGCCGTGTCGGGCGTAGGGGACACCTCCGTCTCGCTGTCGCTGGTGTCCCACTCGGTGCTGTATTCCGACTGGGTGTCATCTCGGCTGCCTGGTGCTCTCTGGTGCGCCTGGCCCTCTCCGTCGAGCCCGCTGGTGCCAGCACCGCCGGTGGGGGAGCCTCCATCCGTGCCGGACAGCTTGTCCTGCTTCTGCCCCATATCTCCTGTGGAAAACAGACATCAGTGCATGTTCCTGTTCAACCTGTGGCCAGGCTTTAGGACCACCTGACGGTGACATGGGGCTGACATGCCATTAGAGTTTATCTACATCCCCCACTCTCTCTCTCTGTTTCTCTCTCTCTCTCTCCCACTCTCTCTCTCTATCTCTCTCTACCCCCTCTCTCATTCTGCATTTCAGGAATGTAGTGGTGTCTATAATTAAAAAAGGCTCTCACTGTAGTGAGTCAGAGGGCCAAAATGGAAGCAGGACAACTGGAAGAGAAGATCTGTCAATGGGTGCGAAGGTCACATAAAACCAGAAAGGAGAGAGAGAGAGGGGGGGAGAAAGAGAGAGAGAGAAAGAGAGAGAGAGACAGAACTGGGTGAGTATGACTCCAAATATACACAATGGTGCCTAACAGACATGTCTAGCCTTGGTGTGAACCCAAGGTCTGGGCTATCAATGAAATTATTCCACTTATGGCGAGATGCATGTTATGACTGGCACAGAAATGTATAATGAGTCTGGATGACCTGAATATCAGTGCATAAAACAATGCTCATCTGAGCTGCTATGAAGAGTCCTACCCTAAGGTTCATCTCAGGCTTTATAGGCTCAGACTCAAACTTAGAAAGGAGATGGTTTGTAATTGTTTAAATTAGGAACCATAAAAAGGCATATGGATTTTGGAAGGCTAGTCATTGGTTATTTTTATCTGAGGATTTAAAAGATTGCTCCCTGTGAGGTCATTCAAAGGCAGAACTCTAAAGACAAACCTCAGGAATGTCAAAATGGCTCACAGAATTCTGAGTGACAGCGGCAAAACGCTTTGATTTTTTTCAACTTTTAATATTTTTATCGATTTATTTAATATTATTGTTATGATGAAAATCTGTCAACATCCCCCCCCCCACCAAAGACCCTGTGAGGCAGTAGATATTCCTCAGTAAGAGACCAAATCATCTGGCAGCCTGGTGAATTGAGCATTTGTGTATTGAAAACCCTTCACTGAAGTGCTGCCAAGACATAGGCGCCAGCATGTGATACATTCATTCATTTGGGCGGTGGGTGACAAGAGACTGAGGACAGAGAGAGTCGCTGGGGTCCTTGACCCTATTGGTCTATCCGTCTCATTGCTCCTTGTTCTATTCTAGACCTCAATGGTGTTGAAAAGTTGCTATGACCCATTCTGTGTTTACCATTTGAACCCATTTAGAGGATCTAGAATGGTTATGATTCAAGTCAAAGGTGAAACAAAATTGGTGATAGTGAACAGTTTTTTTTTCTGCTTGTGACGTGAAGCTCCAAGTACACAATGTTAGATCATAAATCTAAGTGGTTATTTTAAGACGTGGGTCTACTGTTTGTCATAATGACAGCAGCTGACGAAAACATCCATAACAACACTCCGTTGTTAGGCTCTCCCCTACCCTCTCCTTTTGGCATAGGGGTGACACAAACCATTGTAAGAGGAACATCCTCCAGGTCATCATAGACTATTGGAAGTGGACACTGACTACTGCAAAAGGACCAAATGAAACTATTTCTATTTTGTTTTGATATCCTGAAGATGGCCAGCATGTTGGCTAATGTTCTTCCTGGCAAAAGGAGTTTTTCTTTGCTACCATGTGACAATTTTAGTCATTATTGGTGCTATATAAGTCAAATTGAATTCAATTCCATTTTTTGCAAAGCTTGTCCCTCCCTGACCAAGGAGTTGTTAACTCCTCAAGCGCGTTGTCTTTTTCCCATTCCTTCATCCCGTTTCCTACCTCCCCTTAACACACACACACACACACACACACACACACACACACACACACACACTCATCCCCCTCTCCTACATCATGTGAGAACAGAAGTATCTATTACGCAAAGTCACGACAGAGGCAAAACAATCCAGCCAAACAAACCCGGGAGACTCATCTGACATTAACATACAAGAACCCTTTTACTGAAAAAGTAACTGTCCAGTGCTCGTGTACATGTTCTCTGGCAGGAAATGGATATAGCTGCGCTATTCTCGTACAGACACATAAAACAGGCTGTAAAACAGATATCCAAATGGCACTTTTTTTTTCTTCGCCGCTTTTTAAATAGCATTGGTGAGGGGAGTGACAGGAGGATAGAGGGAGAGACTGTCGGATATAGCACTGGTCAATGGACAGGAGAAAAGGCAAGCTGAATGCCCGTTTCTGCTAGTTTGTTCACGGTGTGGCTTTCCTGACGGTGATACAAGCAGGCACCGATCCTGCGCACGTCATGTCTGTCGCCCCCGGAGGCCTTAAGTCTCCCTGTCATTCCTGGGCCCGTGCCCAGTAATCTCTGCCGCTAATGATTCTCTCGCCGAGCAACTTTTTGGACGACGTGAATGAGCCGCTCTGTGCTTCTGAGAAATGCCTTAACACATCTAACACAATTAGTGTGTGGCAAATTTGTGTGTGCTCAAAAATCCATCACTAACAAACGTTTTTCTTGATCTCCCTTCACCCTCTTATTATCTGGCAGCAACTACACATAACCAAATGCCTCTAGGTGTTCTCCACTGCACAACTGACATTACAGGCTACTTCAACAGAAGTCTTTTACATTACACTAATGCTACACTACTACTAATAGTTACACTGTTTCAGCTTGTAGATAGTAACACAGTCTCAACCAGCTTATACAACCCATATGTGTGTTCCACACTGTCTGTTCTGAGTGTCATACTTCTATACACTATGAACTGATCTGAATTACCTTACAACAGAAACACAATCAACAACACCAAAAATGTCAAAGCAAAAAAGTTTCAGTACCTGTCTGCTGTCCTTGCGAGGTCAGTACCTCAAAGTAATGGCACTATATGATGGTCCTATAATACTGCTAATCAGTCATTGTCTTTCTCCCAGGCAATGTCCCGTGTTAAGAGAGCATACTCTCCCAGGCTTGGTGGATACTCCTGCCTTCGCCTCTAGCGTTTTCTGGACCACAGAGACTCCTGTGTGAGCTAAGCCTGTGCCTGATAAGCTCCCAGACTCTTCCTCCCATCCCCGTGATGTGAATGACCACATTTCCCTAATTCAATAACTGTTGCCCGGTACGCGCATTTAGTTCACCCAACACACACAGAGACAAAGACTCAGCGAAACCTATGCTGGACACAGAAGACGGCCGGAGAGTAGGATCATGTCCCTTCCCCATGTTATTTCCCCACTCAGTAGCCTATCTAATCTCAGCACAATGGTGCTAATATTGTAGAGAAACAGCTGAAATTAAGTGGAATGGTTGTAGTCTAGTCTACTGCTGACATGTAATCTTACAGAGACAAAGTTGGACAGCTGATGCATAAAGGATACTGTTTATTTCAGTCATACACAGTACAGTACAGAATGTCAACAAAATGTAAAAAAAAGAAACCCATCTTCAACGTAGTCAATGTACAGTGTGGTAATACAAAAAAGTCACAGCTTAAATAAAAAAGTTAATGTTAACAAAAAGTGAAGTCACTTAAAGCAAGCTTATTTTGCTTTTTGATTTCTTTCACGCTTGCATACCATTTAAGAAATTAAACAAAATAAAACAAAAAAAGGATTTTTTTTCCTTTTCATTTAAGCTGCGATTGCCATATGTCAACACCAAAGTGTGTCACAAACCTGCAAGGTACTCCACAAAGCTGCCATTCTGAGTTACCCAGCTATCTGTACAGAGGAAAAAACCCAAATGGCACTTTTCACCCCATAGGTTTCCACAGTGGAAAATTAATCTGGGTAGCTCACGAAAGCAACCTAACTTTGTGAAATACCCCCTGCACTTTTGGCATGAATGATTTGTCAGTCTCACCTCTTCCTCTCTCTCTCTCTCTCTTTCTTTCTCTCTCTCTCTTTCTCAGCTAAGGTGCGGTTAACTTGGTGTTGGATTGTCAGACAAGATGGGCCAATGACCCAACTGTCTGGAATTTGAATCTCCAAACAATCAAACAATGACATACACATGCTCTCCAAAATACCTCTTACCGAAAGAGGACTTTGGTCTAAACAATGTCAAAATATACGCAACAGTCTGTCCTGTGTGTGTGTGTGTGTGTGTGTGTTTATGCGTGTGTGTGTGTGTGTGTGAATGTGTGCATATGCAAGTGTGGGGTGGGGAAAAGGGGCGTCGTAAATTATCTCAATCGTTGCCAGCCATGCTTAATGCTAGTTTGGGTGGGTTCACAAATCTTGTGACTCGTTTGTTTTTTTCCTTTTTTCTTAAAGAGAGAGAGAACACTGTAAGCAGAAGGATGGCAAGAAGCAAGTACATAACAAAAGAAACAGAGACCGCTTTGGAGTGCACAAAGCTACCAACACAACGCAATGGCTTGATGGCCAGACATAAGGCACTTATGTATATATGCGACATAAGCCGTAATGGAGATAGCGACAATCCTTCAGTACACTGACTGCAAACATGGAGCAGACCCAGGAGAGGCCACACATATGCTAAAGATTCAGAAGCTGATATGCTCAAAAGCTGGCATGGCATGGCATGTCAAATGGGGTTGTGCATCATATAATCATCATATGACATCTTAGTTCTGTCACATGACAGTTGATAATTGTTCACATGGGTTAGGGTTTAAAGGTTGCACCAGAATTTTCTACTCAATGGCTAAGAGACAGAATGCTTTACACAGTATAAAACTGAAGTGAGTAGCCTACATCCCTGTGAAATATCACTCAAATGTCAAATAGACATCCAACAACGGTTGATGGTTAATAATGCAATTATTGAGAGGATTGACTACAGTAAATATAAAGTTGCCTTTTTTAATTTCACAAAAGAGCAAATTCTCTATACCGACAAGTGATGCAATTTTGGATCATTTGCCATTTAAGAAATATTGCACAGTGGCATACTCACTTCTGTTGTTATTTACTGTATGTTATTGGCAAAAATGTCCTGATCCTACCACTAAGTGTAGAGAATGGCTTGGTTTATGGCCTTGGGGGGAAACCCATCAATCAGAGCTTTTATTTTAGGCAACAACAGTTGACAAAAAGATAATTGCGGAGTCATTTTCTGCTTTCTGATTTTGGCCTGTAATAAAAAAAATGTAATCTGTCTACACATGAAAAAATGACAGAAAAAAATGGAAATAATTAGTGAAAGTAATGCTACTTAAACACGCAAAAAAATATAATCAGATCACAGTCAAAAAGATCTGATTTGAAGACAATAAGTGATTTGATTTCCTTCTCACAGGTATGTATGGTCCAGGCATGGCACACATGCACACACCCACACAATCTGAACACCTTTCAGTCTTTAGTTTTCCATGGCTTTCTCATTGCACCTAAGCATTCACAGTAGCCTACCAGTGGCATCTCTCTCCGAAGCTTCTTTAAACAAACTATGAGCATACGACTAGGTACCATACGTAAACAGTGTTAAGTTGCATACAGGTGTTCTGATACATATATTAAATAATACAATCTGTTTATCTAATAAATAAACACAACAATAAATACAAAGCTGGAGAAAACAAAAATCTGGAGTAAAAAGGGTTACGATTAACTTAAGTCTGTGCTTTTGGAAACTTCTCAGAACTCAACTTGTTTTTTTTTTTTCTTTTCTAGCCAAGACCAAATGTTGCACTGTCGGCATTTTTCACGACTAAGGTCAAAGCGCGAGAGTATATGGCGAGATGGACATTCATCTTAAAACAGACACGTTTCATTTGTTCTCTAGCTCCAGTCCTTTGCCGCCGCTAAGGTTCCTTGCCTGGGTAACTCACATGCCTTGTTCCTCTTGTTCTTTTTAAGTGTGCGGCTTTTGCACAACACAGGCAGTATTTTTGTGCCGTAAACGGCCTCAGGTAAATTACATTAAGGGTCTCTGTGGGATGTGAGGAGACACTGTTGGAAGCCCCGGGCTTGTTGTGCGGTCTGACGCTTGAACTTAAGGAGGAAGTACAGCCGGGGGATTACATAATGCTCCACACTTCCTCCCATGACCGCTCGACCACATGGTTAAGTGCCGTGGGCCAATGGCGTTTGACTGTGACGCACACATCAAACGGTACCACAGACCTAAGAAAAGAGGAGAGTTAGAAAAGACAAAACACACACAGAGCTAAGTGCTTCTCTGGGGGAAGTGGGGGGGGCGGGAGCGCGGGGGGGGGGGGGGGGGGGGGTTGGGTACTGGTGAAACAGTGATCAAATCAAGTGTCAATCAATCTTTTTTTTGCCTCGGCTCCTCGGCACCTGACAACGTGAACATCAGGAGTCGCTGAAAGCTCAGAGAAAGTCAGTTTTCCATGGCATCCACCAGAGCCCCACTCAGCCCTGTGGTGTGAAGTGTAAAGGTAATTGAAGGCTGACAGCTGGATTGTCTTGATGTGTGAGGGACTGAGGACTGAAAGCAGGTGACCGGGCTTTGTGTTTTGGAAGGGTCGTAATATGGGGGCACCAACACGACCAAAGGTCATCGTTATATACCGGTGTGTAACAGTACTGTCAGAATCCATAAGTCAAGGGGGAGGGGTCCAGTCTGCTCAGTTAAAAGAAGACTGAAGCCCATCGAGGTTATCTTGATCTAGTTTGTGATTGTTTCGTCAAACGTTTTCAAACAGTAAATGGGACCTGCTGTTTTGAAAACGAAAGGAAAGAGAGAGAGAGAGAGAGAGAGAGAGTGAGAGTGAGAGTGAGAGAGAGAGTGAGAGAGAGAGAGAGAGAGAGAGAGAGAGAGAGTGAGAGAGGGAGAGAGAGTCAGCTTTGAGGTACCCCAGAATGGGACTTGGCCAGAATGGGGCGGAGAGCAGGGCCGCTGGAGTCGGACAGCTGGGAGGAGGGGGGCGAGGAGAGGTCCTGGGTGGAGAGGGTGAGGTCTCCCAGCTTGGCCAGGGAGTTGGAGCGTTTGAGGGGGGAGGGGATGGTGAGCCCCGCGAGCCGCATGCGCGCCTCGATCTCCTGCGCCCGCTGCCTCACCAGCCCCGGCTGACCGCCCCGCACGCTGGCGAGGCTGGCGAGGCTGTCGCTGCTGGAGCTGCGGGTCAGGGAGCACCCGAGGGGAGAGGAGGGCAGGAGCGCTCCGCCCGGTGAAAAAATCGGAGTCTCCAAAGCTTGGGCACTGCCGACGCTGACGCTGACGCTGCCACTGCCGGCGTCCACTTCCATCTCCTCCACAGGCCCAGGGGGCGCTGTCTGCTCCCCAGTCCTGACGACGTCCATCAGCTCGGGCTGGGGCCCTCGGGGGAGGGCGTCCTCTAGAGGCAGGCTGGAGAGCTGCTCCAGACGCTGCCGCACCAGGCCAGTGGTCAGCGCCGCGTGTCCCGACGAGTCCTTCTGATGCAGCTCCGCCGCTGGCGTCAACGCGAGGGCCTCCTGGTGCAGCTTCGCGGCTGGCCCCAGAGACAGGGCCTCCTGGTGCAGCTCCACGACGGGCCTCTCTCCGCTGTCCAGACTCAGCTGGAGCAGCGTCAGCTCGCTGATGGCCCCTGTGCTAGCCGCCGCCGCCGCTGCCGCCGCTCCTCCTCCTTGCCTTCCTCTCCGCTTCTCTTCCGCCTCCTCCTCTTCCTCTTCCTCCTGCAGCTCCTCCAGGTCCTCCGCCTCCAGGGGGCACTGCAGGTCCCGCTGGAGCTCCTCGCAGCTCATGGGCGACACCAGCTGCTGACGGTACGCCTCCAGGCTCGCCATCGGCAGAGGGGCCATTCCGGGGAGCGCGCGACTGGCACAGCGAGGGCACCGGCCACAGCGACACAAGTGGCTGCAGGGGGGCTGGGCAGGAGGGGCACGGGAGCTGGCCGACGGGATCTGAAGCATGTGGGCAGAGGAGGAGGAGGAGGAGGAGGAGGGGCGCGCGGCCGAAGGGACGAAGGGGTTGGCCGCCGATGCCCGCGGGGGCTCGATGGAGATGGTGGGAAGCGCGGAGTGGCGTGGGGGGTTAAGGCGGTGGGTGCGTCCCCCGGCCAAGCGCTCGCAGCGCCGATTCGACGGCAGACGCAGGCAGTCCCGGCACGACTGGTAAGAGGGCTTCACCTTGTAAGGGTTTCTGATGCTAGCACTGTCCTAAACAGAGGAAGACACACGGAGACAAATGTATGGTCAGGGTTGTGTTTGTTCCAGTGCAAAAGACAAGGAAATGACATATCGCACACTGAAACAATATCCTAACAAATCTCATTATGACTGATTTAATAATCATAGTTAGACTAAATAAAATATTTTGGGAGTGCGCATTTTGTTCCAATATCTGTAGGTATCATGTTGTACCTTTCAAACAAATATTTCCTATAGCAATTCTCTGTAGACTCTTGGTTTGCATGCTTCAGAAAGCAAATATGAACAGAATAACCAGAGAAAAATGTCAACAGAAACCTTCCTTAACTTTAACTGGAATGTTAAGAGAAACAATAACCTGGCATTTCTTGCATTTGTTGAATCAAAAATAATAAACCTCCAAAACCCTTCACCTTTGAGCACTTCAGTACGTCAGTTAAATTCCTGAGCCTCTTGCAGCCCAACAGCTTTTGAGACTAACGTCGCCCTGGTCTCTCCACTTATTCCCATGTGTTGAAAAGGTAGCATAGATGGCCTTTTTTGACAGTTACATGTTAATGTAACCTCTTGGGGTGGTATTGTAAAAGATGAGGACTCTCTATGTCAAAATGAAGCACTTTCGTAATTGGTCTGTTCTGTACTAGTACTGCTTGAGAAGGTAATAGTCTTCTTTAAAATGCCCAACACTTCCACAAGTCACATCCACATGTCTCATTTGCATGCATCCTTACAGCACAAAGGCCATAGACCTCCGATGGGTTGTTCAAGGTGACATGCAAGACAGACAAACATCATTAAACAGTAATTGGCTGAAATTAAATCTGGAGGACCCACTCACGTCAAAGGTGGGTGGGCAGCTGCGCTTGTTGGCGAGGCGATTACTGTTATTGGCATTCTCGTTGTTGAAGCGGTTCAGGTTGGACAGCGAGGTCCCCGACGCCGACCGAGACACGGCGCCGCCGCCGCCATCCTCGCCCGCCGCGCCGCTGGCGAACGCCGCCATCTCGGCCTCCTCCTTCTGCGCCTCCTCCTCGTCCTCCTCCTCCACCGTGCTGAACTCCAGCCGCAGGCGCATGTCCTCCAGGGGCTCCAGCCGGCCGCAGGTCTGCGCCGCCGTGCCCTCGCCGAGCGGCGGGCCCAGCGTGGGCGCGGGGAAGCCGTCGTCGTCCAGCAGCGCGTCGCGCTCCACGTCCTCGATCTCGATGAAGACGCGGTCCAGGCCCAGGAGCGGCGGGCCGCGCACCGGCGTCGAGGGCTCGCTGTCCAGAGCCGTGTCCGAGAGCCGGCGGAAGTAGTAGTTGTAGTTGAGCTGGTCCAGGGGCGCCATCTCCACCGCACCTCCTCCTCCTCCTCCTCCTCCTCCTCCTCCTCCGCCGCCACAGCAGTGGGGAGACGCGGATGCGGCACCTCCCTCCCGCAGCCACTCCTCCCCCTCCCCGGACTCTCCCTCCGGGCCACCTCCCTCAGGCATCTCATCACCCCCTCCCTCAGGATGCCACAGCTTATTGTGCCTTTGTTTGCTGAAGAACAACAACAACAAAAAAATAGAGGAAAAAGAATAGAGAGAGAGAGAGGAAAGGGAATAGAGAGACAGAGTAAAAGGAATAAAGAGAAACATAGGAAAAGGAATGGAGAAACAGAGGAAAAAGAGAGAGAGACAGGAAAAGGACGAGAGAGAGAGAGAGGAATAGAAATGTACAGTGGTCACTTGCTGTTGTACACACTCATCATCGATCAGTTTTGTTACATGCTTCCATCTCATTTAAGTTCTGCATTGATTGGATATAAATGTTTACAAAAATGGCTGTTCTTTATCCAAATATTTTCTGAAAACAGCTTGCACACTTCCAATGGTTAACCATGCCAAATTTTCAACATGTGATGTTGCATCAAGTCATTGAAGCCAACGCTGTTTGTGAAAACCCGAAAGTCAAAATCAATTAATTCTGCAGAACAGACTGGTTATAATGTACATTATTTTTAGAGTGATTATTTGTGCAGTAATTATTTGAGGCACTCAAATTCTGACACTTATGTACTGGAACACTGACGCTGGGGTACTGGATCCCTGATGCTAAGGTACAGAAACTCCGATACTGAGGTACTAGTTCTCGGATGCTGAAGTACAGGAACCCTGACGGAATGGTCCAAGAACCCTGCCGCTTAGGTACTGGTCTCACCTGGCATCCAGGATGCCCTCGTACTCTGCCAGTTGTCTCATGAAGCCAGAGTTGGGGCAGGCGATGCTCCTCTTCTGTTTGACAAAGTTGAACGCCTTCTCAAGGGACCAGCCGTACTCCTTCATGGCGTAAGCAATCACCGTCGAAGCTGATCGACTCACGCCCATTTTACAGTGTACCAGACACTTGGACTGATTTTTCCTGCAAACACCACACACACATGCACACAAAATCCTTAAAAGCACACCAGGCCACCAGCAGCCATATACTTCATTTAAAAACATCCTATGCTTGCAATAACATGAGCCACAACAATGATCATAAATGTTCATAAATGGTGTGTGAACAGATTTTATACCGCTTCTGAAATATCATTAATACATATTACACTGCATCCAGCTTGACATGCAAGGCCCTGCATACTGTGTATGAACATTAGTCTGGCTATCACCATACTCAGCTCAATATTTTACAATTGAACATTGGTATGGGGAGTCTGCGCTTTATTTCTACTGCACAAGAGGCGTGATCAATGGGCATCATTCAAATGACTCCGTACGCTTGGATAGTCCTTCAACCAATCAGACCAACGATCCGGTGCATCTTTTGGTAGTTTGTGATTGGACCCAAAGGTTGTGGACAGGAATCAGAAGCGATAGATGTGCAGGTTTCCAGCCTGAGTTGCCCGGCGAAATCCAAATTCACTGGCAGGTCAGGCAGGGTTCACCCCGCCTATATGAACATATTATATAGTGTTAAATCTGAAAGCCTGTGAACTTACTTGGCTCTGACAATGAAGTTGTAGGTGTCGTTCCAATGAGCCAGCAGATCAGTTGCCTCCTCGTCGTAAACTCGTACATTATGATATGCAAATGTGCCGGGGAAGAAGTTGTCAATCTCCCTGGTGACATTGAGGATGTATCCCACCCTAAACCAAACACAAGGAAAATCAATTGGATACAATTAAGAAAGCAACAGCAGCAGCAGCAACAAAATAAAATCACAATAGAATTAAGGCTATTTTATTACTATACATTTGTTGCCATAAACCAAATGTCACTTATGAACAGTCTGTATTATTATTCTTTCAACATCAGAGTCCATTTGGAATGTGTGTGTGTTTAAGTGCAAGTTTTAATGTGGACTCCAGAGTGACCCAGTCTGCTGGATTTGTAACGTACCCCAAGTCTCGCAGCTCTTCCAGATTAGAAGCATTCCACTCAGAGCCCTAGAGGAAAGGTTATCACCACAGATGAGAACTGATAACAACTGAACACATGTCCTCCTAATAGATCACAAGAACAGTACCCCCGACTGCCCATAATAAACACTGTTTACTTGGTATATTGTGTTGTTGTTTATGATAGCAAATATACTATTGATGACTATTTATAGATTTTGCTGACACTCTTATCCAGGTCAGCTTACGGAGAACAATTACAGGGACAGGCCCCCTGAAGCCCCTCGGGGTTGAGTGCCTTGCTCAGGGGCAAAACAATGTCAGCCGGAAATTGAACTCATGACCTGAAACACAGTTCCCTAACCAACATAATTGCAGAGTGTGTAGCCTTTACCACAACAACAGGCTTTAACATGCTATCGGCTAAGATCATGTGAGACTTCTCACCAAGTAGAGATGGTCGAATATAAGTGTGGCTTTGTCCATCTGGCCTAGGATGAGTAACATCTCGTTGTCGATGAACTCCTTGTACTCCTTGAGGTTGCAGCTCATATTTTGTTCTAACTCGTTGCGAATCTAAAGGGAGAAAGAGAGAAATCTTACCTTACTGTGTTTTTACAAGGCCTGATGTTTTTTTTTAAAGTAGGTGCATTGTGGCTCATAGGCTTCATAAACAAATAAATAATCACAATCACAAACATCTAATAAACAATCACAATCACATGACAAACCTTCATCATAATGGCCATTTCATAGAGACATATGACACTTTGACTTATTTACAATACTGTATACCAAATGCTTCATCATAGCATACACTTCAACATAATCTTAGTTATTTTTGTAGGGATAACACAGAATATGTATTCCCATCAGTACAGCAAATTAGAGTAATTCTGGCATGATTTTATAGCATTTTGTAGATCTGACACAATCACTTATCTTTTTTAAATCTGGCATGATTTGATAGTATTTTGTAGATCTGACACAATCACTTACCTCCTTTGAGGTGACATTCTCCAGATCTTGGAACATCATGACACTGCGCAATTTGGACTTGATAAGACACTCGGTTCGCTCTCTCTCCGTCGGCCTGGCCAACATACACACACACAAACACGCACATACACACATACACACGTACACACACACACACACACACACACACACACACACACACACACACACAAGCGCATGCGGTCATAACAAGGCCAGCATATCTCGAGTGTATTTCTATTTTTACTATGCTTGAGGGTTTATCATTGTGCATGTAGGCCACAGAGGGGACATTTAGTCAAGTTTACAGAGACTTATTGAAAAGAGAATATTCAAAACTATCCATGGTGTTACGTAACATTCAAGAAAACAATTCAAGGCTTGATAAATGCTACAAAATATTTACACCTCGAGCCCCCCTTTTAGGATTTTAGGCAAAGACATGGAAGGGTGACATAATTTAATAGAGACGACACAACTCACTCTACGGGTTCTAATTTAAATAGTGGGCAAAGTGCAAAGTCCAACGCCTAAACAAAAGCTTATCTAATAACAAAGCTAAATCTATTTGCTAATTCAATACAATGAGCAAGATCCGAAGCACAAACATTGGTGGATTAACCTAGCTCAGTGCTTCTACATGCCACAGTACACGCACAGGACACTTTGCTCATTGGATGACTTTGCACTTCACCCCTCGATTAAATGAGGGATCTAGGAGTGGGGGGGGGGGGGGGGGGTGGACGGTGACGGGAGGCTACCTGTCAGTGAACATGGTGGGTGAGTCGGGCCGGGTGGTCTCCAGGTCGCTCATGGCGTTCCACTCGTTGATGCAGCTCTGCTCCGAGGAGATGCAGCTCTCGTAGTAGCCCGTCCAGGTGAGCGCCATCCCGCCGGGGAAGTAGTTGTACCTGCGCGACACCTCGCAGGCTTTGTGTAAGACCTGCAGGGCGGACCTGGACACAACCACACACACACACAGAGAGAGAGAGAGAAATCAACTTTACAGTGAGGCCTTTGTGATTTACTGTTCTTCATGACAAAACTAATTTGTATTTAGTCTACTCCCTTCTAATATAACTGCACTATTACGGAAGGAAATGTCCACAAGTTCCCTTTTCGAGTTCATCTCTTCCCTGGAATGAAATGGCAGCCCCGATATAAAAGAGCTGATTCAGCTAATCTTGCTCCTAAGGAGTGAGTGAGCATTAGGGCCAGGGGAGTTAGATTGGGTCTACATATCAACCCAGCAGAGACAGAGAAGCAAGAGGGATTTGACCACTCTCAACGCCTCACAAACACACATTAGCGCAGGCTGCAGAAGACACACATTCATTCATCATTATTCATAAGAAATATTCCAGTAGATGAATGTAAAGTATTATAATTAAATTCCAAATATTAAATATAACAAAACTTAATAAATGTAATAAAATGTTTATTTCTTTGGTAATTAAGATTGATATAATAGAATGAAATAGCATCACAGACAGTGTTTCGCTTGTAAGACATAAAATACAAAAAAAAGAAAAAACAAAAAACATTGGTTTCCCACCAGGGGAATTCATTTGCTGAAACAACTGCTTGAAAATTCCATCAGCAGTCCTATACTGCCACAAGAAAGGAACCAAATATGGCCACACCCGCTCCGACAGCTTATCTTACAGCAAACACCCCCCCTCCCCCTCCTCTTCCTCCTCCCCCTCCCCTCGCTGGTGACAATGGACAGATCTGACTTCCTTCCTGCCTCGGCATGTCTGCCTAGCAACCAGCAGAGGGTGCATTATCACAAATTTCTACTGTCTCCGCTCTGGCAAACCAATCAAGTCCTGCAGTGAAATCATTCGGCATTTTTGCCTCTCCTGATTGGCCGAGGTGTTTGATATTTAAAGATTTCGGTTATTTCTGGGTCATTTCAAAATAGAACAAAGTGTACGGAAAAAACAAGAGCCTGAGAAAAGTGCTCTGCTCACCACATGGCCTGGACAGACACCGGTTTGAAGACGTGCAAGCGTCCAGCTGTGTTCACACTGAAGCCTCTGTGGGTGAGAAAAAATAAAACAGCAGGACATCCATGCTGGATCATGAATTAGCAGAGAAACGGTGTCTAGAGCACTGATGAACAAAACATGAACACAGTAGCAAAATGCTGCCCTTAAAATGATTTGCCGTATTAGCAGATTCATATAGAATATTCTATAAAGATAGTAATTTCTATTCCATTCTAATATATAGCAAATATCATAATATAGATAATAATTTTATATTATTATTATTAGTAGTACATCAATGATCTCTTCAAAAATGTATAGAACAAATGTAAACCACTGCTTCCCTTTAAAATGCCATATAGTGTATAATTTGCAACATACCACCTACAGGAGCTAAATTGATGTATTTCCACTCAGCAATACATGTAGTATGGTCTGGCATGCATACATGTCCAGTCATGAAATCAAAATATTCCATTCCAAACCAAAATCATATTAAACCACATTAAACAAATAACAAGATTGGGCACTCACCCATCACCATCCAAGTGTATACTGGTGTCACTCCACAAAGGCAAAACCATCCCAATCGAACAACTTTTGCTGTACAAATCCAAACATCACAGATCATGAATATTAATGCAGTAAAGATGATGGTTCTACCAAAGAAAGTGAATCACCTACCAGAAGTGGGCCTAAGACCTACCAAGCAGTCAGAGTTTGAAACTTAGTTTAGAGAATAACTCTGAAATACCTTTTTTACCTATCTCCTACAATAATACCCTATCAAGCAATAAAAATAAAAGACAGACTTTTTGGTCTTTCAGACCATCTTCAAAATAAACTGTCTGCACACTTCAGTCCATATGCAAGTTTTTAATTAAAAACTTGCATATGGACTGAAGTGTGCCGACAGTTTGTTTTGAAGATTCTCAGTTTTTGTTTGTCTGACACCTTTGTTATCGTGAGTGCGGTTTAACAATGGTCTTCGGGGTAACCCAGGTTTCTCCTCATGTCAATAAAGTATTTTTGGCAACATCATCAAAAAGGAAGTTTGAGTGATTTTGAGATTGTGTCTTTAGCAAAATTGAACAACGTTCATGTTGAGTGACTTCTTTCTCACCTGTCCTTGTTTGTGAAATCCATGCCTAAAAGAATGTTTTCTTCCGTATCTTGCCTCCCATTTGTGTAAACAACGACCATGTATCGCACACGATCAGACCAGACACTTTCCAACCTGACAGCCTGAGAGGAGAGAAAGACAGACAGATAGACAAGCAGAGAGAGAGAGAGAGAGAGAGAGAGAGGAAGAAAAAAAGAGATTACTCAAGAGAATTCTCACAAGTAATTAGAGAACCACTGTCCATTTCAGCACCACAGGGTTCTCAGTAAAGTAGAATAACAATGCTCGTCATATCAAAATACAGCATTTCATTACCAAATGAAAAAAAACTGTATTTGTAGCTAAATGCACAATGATCAGAGTAAATCTGAGGCATCTGCAAACTGTTCATGGACATTAACTAATCTGTAAGGGGGGACACTAGGTACATACAAGTCTGCAATTTAAACAAATATTTTGAATAATCTGTTTGGTGGGATGCAATTTGCAATACAGAAGAATATTTACCAGCTTAATACGATCCTCCGAGCGAAGGGTGTTGATCATTACCTGCAGGTGTTGTGGTAAGTCACCTGCAAGAAACATACTATGAGTACACACTGACATACATTCACAATCAAATGCATTTATTTTTGCAGATGCTTCTATCCGCAACATCTTAAAGTACAATTACAAGATTTTATCCAGATGTGTGTAGATGTGTGAGATCTGGACGTATGGCTTTAGGTGTGGTCATTACCGGACTGTAACAGCTGCGGAATGCCCTCACCTCTCGAAAGGAGCTCTGGACAATTTTGTTGAAATTCTGTCCAACAGGCCAAAGGTCTATGCACATAAAGCTCCCTTGCTACACTAAGGTTAATTAAACAACTAATTAAGGATTGACTGGTCTGGGAGAGCAATGATTTGCAATAATTGATTTGCTCATTCCACATTCCAAAATTGCATTTGACACTATAAAACCTATAAATCTTCATCTGTCCGCTCATTTGACATCTTACTGGGCAACACATGAGTAGTGTGGTGAGCATAATGGTACACATCTGGCAGGGTGATGTGTTTTGGGTGATGTGTGGTGTGATTACGTGCTACGTAAGAACTGTTGGTGATTCAACTTGCCATAATTTGTCAGTACATAATTGACTTTGAACATACTGTAACAAAATAGTGTGCCTTCTGTCTTACAACCTAGAGTGTAATATTCAGAGCATGACTGAACTTTGAACTTTGAACTTTGAACTAATTAACCTAACCCTCCAATCCTTCAGTTTCTTTTGCCACAGCCATTTGGCTGTTTGGAAAGGCTCCGCCTAAAGCACTTGTTTATGACCAAAGGGAGGCTGGACGGTCTGTCCAATCCAATTCATTACATAATATGGTAATGCGGAGATCATACATTGTGTCTTTGTGTCTTTTTTTGTTGTTTTTCAGAGTGGTCATTCTTGTCAGAGATGTTCTTTATTTTTCGATTCACAGGGGAAATCAAATACTCCTCAGATCGAGTATCTGACTGATAAAAGTGTAAACTTGGATTTCAGGACAAGAACCAAAATCAGAGATAAGAACCAAAGTCGTCTATAGGCTATTGTTGTTGTGGCAACAGCTCTGAAGAATCTTGTTCTTTGAGCTACATCTGAATGTACCGACTTCAAATCTTAAGTATGGCTATCAAAGCTGCATGGCAATACTTAGAATATGTTATGTGGAATAACACAGTTGCATTAATTCTGCAACTATGTTCCACTATATTGCAAAAAAAAACTATCAAAAGACTATACAGTGCTATTGAACAACAAACATTTCACCAGTAGGTTTTCATAGCAGTACGTAGATCTTTCACCATGTAGAAAGTTTCAGGTGACTTGTGTGACGTAGGCTGAGTTGACGTACCTGCGTGTTTGTGGTGCGTTGGGGTTCTGGGCGCCTGTGTGTTGCTGTTGCCGCCCTGCTGGAGAAACAGCGCTGCCCCTTTGACCATGAAGAAGCTCTCACTGAGGCTGAAATGCAACGGACAGCGAGAACAGAAAAGTTGATTACACCATTTGGACACCCATCCCCACACACACACCACCACCACCACCACACCACCCCCAAAGCAGGGACAAGGACAAATGACCCTCATTTGTAAAAACGCACATGAGGACAGAATGGGGGTGAAATGGTCTGTATCGCCAGCCCTCATGTCTAATTTGCTTCGCTAATTAGAAGAGCTGCATCCTCAACTGATATGTTTGTCATTGACACCACACTATTTGCACCCATTTGAGACCACGCCAGATGAATCAAAGGGGAAGATCCACTTAATTTCAAATGAGATTCCAGTACCAACCGACCAGGCAGGATCTTTCACTAGTTAAAAAGCACCCGGCAAGTGTCTTCATAAAAAAACATAAAAAAAAAAACTTATAAGACAAAAAGCTGATGAAAATCTGAAGAAAGCTGTAACAGATCATTGTATTCGTTTTCCTCAGGTACAACCAAGATAAGAAGATAGCACTGGGTAAACCTCTTTAAATGAATGACAGGGCCTTGGGAAGACGAGTCTTTTTTATGCCTTTATGCAGCCGTGACGGAAATGACTGGGGAGCGTTTACAACGTTGAGGAAATAACCGCTGTCCTGTGATCTGCAAAAAAGGTCAAAGTGGACGGATACCGAGGCCCCCGTAGCACAAAGATGGCCCTTCCTACAAGAGTACCAGCTCTGAAGGCTGAACGCCTCACAAGAACACTGAACAGAGACCGGCTTTGTTTCCTGAACTGATGACCGGCTGAAACCTCTGACACACACCAGCAAAAAGAGCATGACAAAGTGCCTTGTGTTGGCATGCAACATGGAGCGTTTTACAATCTCTTTACATTTCTAATAACGATAAGGACATAAAGATGACATTTCCCATACGCATTCTAAGAAAAGATGATTGGTAAATAATGATGCACTTCAATTGGTTGACTCTGGGAAACTTTTTGGAAATTCTTGGAATGTCGTGTCTAATGCATGTTACGCAACAACCTCAGAGAAATGCTGACAGGACATCTGTTTAGCATATGGACATGGGCTCAAAGAGAAATGCCTCAACCATAACGATTGAATGCACAACACATTTACAATGCACTATTGAGAACTGTTCAAGAGTCAAAAGTTTGCATTCCACCACGGACTATTTGTCCGTGGTTACAAACCTAGAGCAGGTTTGTAACTACATTTACCATAATATGACTGTCAAAAGTGTTGAACATAGCAAATCCCATTTAAATCTTTATCTTTGAAAACACTGAAATTACTCACTATTAAAAGATAACAGTATGATATTTCATACATCGAGAACAAACACAACATCTGTATAAGTGATTGGCTTTAGGACGCCCAGGTAAAATAAGTAGCTCTCTAAAATCTTCCTTCATAATTACTGTTTCCTCACGTTTGGGCATCACAAACCAAACACCAGCACAAACCCCAAACCCCATTGCACACCAAAGAGTCTTACAGTCTGCAGATCTCCGTCTGAGAGTGGCCGAAGTAAGGCAACACCTTCAGCATGGCTTCGTTCGGAGACTCCACCACAAGAAGCATCCTATAGAATTCCTCTCGACCTTCTCCTCACACTCACTCAAGATCACAGAAGTCTCGCTCTGTTTGTCTGAGTGTCTATCTCTGTCTGTCTGTCTGTCTGTCTGTCCGTCCGTCTGCCTGTCTACAAGAAGATGGTTGATTGTGGATGTTCGCTCGGCTGTTGTTGCTCCGGCTGATCTGTACTGTGATGTTCCGTGCTGTTCTGTGCAGCGCTGTTCCTTGCTGTTCTGTGCAGTGCTGTTCTGTGCTGTGCCGTGCTGTTGTTGCTCCTGCTGTTCTGTTCTGTGCTGTTCTGTGCTGTGCCCACACGCAGTGTCGGTATTATCTCTGCCTGGCATCTAAGTCACGGACTGAGCAGCGACGCAGCGCACTCAATGCAACAACCGTTAGCCGCCAGCCCAGATCCACACACACACACACTCTGACAACTGACTAGTGTGAGCGCGCGCGCGTTTATGTGTGTGTGTGTGTGTGTGTGTGTGTGTGTGTGTGTGTGTGTGTGTGTGTGCGTGCATACTGACTGTGTGTGTGCGTGTGTGAGCATGTGTGTGTGTGTGTGTGTGTGTGTGTGTGCGTGCATATTGACTGTGTGTGTATGTGAGTGTGTGTGTGTGTGTGCGCATAAGTGTGTGTGTGTGTGTGTGTGTTGGGTCAGGCTAATTTTGAATGTGAGATGCTAGTACGAGAGAGTCAGACCCCTGCAAGACCTCCCGCCACGCTGCGTCCGAGAGAGAGAGAGAGACAGAGAGAGAGAGAGAGAGAGAGAGAGAGAGAGGGAGATAGGGAGAGAGAGAGAGAGAGAGAGAGACAGAGAGAGAGAGAGAACACTGGTGTGGAAGGGTCATATCTCCGCACCACGTCCTGACACAGCAAACAGCAGCAGCAGCAGCAGCAGCAGCACCTACCAGTCGGCCCGTTCTGATGATACTTCAAAACCAATGAAGTCTGCCCACTCAGGGTTTCATGAGAAATGAGCTAATGCCCAGGATAATGGCATTTAGATCATACTGGACACTTACCCACATCAGTGTACTCTGCTACACTTCATAATAACACTTTCAAAGTGGAAGAACTAGTGCTGATCTGTCCACTAAGGCACTGAATGATCAGTAAAATAAAAGGACTCGTAGCTTTTCTGTTTTTGTCTTTTTCAAAGTGTCATTGAGTTTAGGACGACAGAGGCATTGTCTACAGACTAAATGTCTACAGTAGTCATTAGTAGTACACATAGTGGTCACAGCTTTGGTAAACGTATTCCTGATCCTGATAATAGATTTTCTTAGTGAAGAAAAGGCTGAATTGTAGGCCTAGAGGCATTGTGAGGCTTCCCAGAAATATTCACATGTGCTTTCAATCGCCACCAGCCACCTTCTGACCCGCAAAACTGAACAAAATTCTTTTTTAAGGCTAAAGGAAAATCCCTTCTATACACGTCATGTCAATCAGTAAACCCATAACAGCAACAACAACAACAACAACAGATGTTTAGTGGCAACTCAGACGTCAACGTCATTAAGGTGGATAGCAGCACAATGATGAAAAGACAAGCCTTCCACTCACCTTTGGTTGGCCTTTCGGTCATCGTCGCTCCCCAAATCCTGCAGGAAGAGGCAACACAAGACGGAACAGTCAGGACAATGATGTTCTGTTCTACATTCCAAGGGCAACAGTCAAATGAGTAATCTAATATCACACTTTCCTACCGTCACTCCAATAACTTATTTGATATCCTCACATAGCAGCTTATGAATATGAATGACAGTTTCACACTAGCTGATTCACACGAGTTGTGCACAGTGTTGTGAGTCCTGTAAATACAGTGAGACTTTACATATGATCTTTGTGGTGATCTATAACCTATTGAAACCTATTGATTTATATCTTATTGCAACAGGTATCATAAAGCTGAGTAAGACATTCTGTAGCATTAGTCACAAGGTGCAACATAGACATGACACTTTAAGTGCAATAAGGCAATTGTTTCAGGGAACTGCTGACAAAGTGATTAGGCTACTTCTACCAGAAAGATTTTGAGAAAGGATTTTTAATTAGCCTGTTTCTAGTATATTTTCTTGCTGCAGTAAAGCTGTGCGTAAAAGCTCTTTCGGAGGTTACGGCGGCCCAAATTCTTGCCAAAGTCACAGAAGGAATATGAGCTCGACTTTTGGCTAACTGCGAGGTCCCTGTAAGTATGACATCATTGCTGCAGCGAAGTCCCCCGGGTCTGATAACATGGCAGTATGCACGGTGAGCAGCCAGCAACTATTGCACTGACGTGCCTGTGTGTGACCGTTTGCATGTGTGTGAGTGCTGCGTCATGGCATATCTGATGTAAAGCTACCATTAGCCTACATGGGCTACATCATAAAGTAAACTATCGTTCAACTGCCATTTCTACTTAAGCGTCGGGTTTATGATTTGCGAAATTAATTTGTCAGATTAGTAGGCCTACGTAAGAGATTAAGACCCAGACTTCCACTTACAACACGTGACTTTCTATCCTAAGGTGATGCCTTATCACTGCTTATTCAAATTAAATAAGATGTTGCCCACTGAATTGAAAACATCACAAGCAACGTTCTGGTGGCGCACCCTGTTGAACGTCTGTCAATATTGCATGTGTGGCCACCCTGGATCATAATAAATAATGTAAGATAGTGATAACTGAATACAAATCTTAGGCTATATCTGTGCCATTAAAAGCAGAAACGGAAACAGATTTTGGCTCAAATAACGCACTGCCGTCAGATGTGCTTAATACAAGCTATAGGCTAGTCTCAATTCATTGATCACGGGTGATATGAAAACAGCACATAGCCTACAGTTTAGCCTACTTCTAAAGCGGTGTAGAACTGTAATTATGATATGACTGTCACTTTGTATTGTTGACATGGAAAAGAGATTTGGATTTGGATAATCCCAGCTAGTTCATGCAAAACGTAGGCTGTTGATACAAATGTAACGTCCCAAAACTGAACTCTAAACCATCACTCTTGCGTTGTTACATTGTATATTCAATGTATCATAACGCCATAGGTGATGATATATGAAACATTAACATCGCTTCACCGGGATATGTTAAAACTTCACCAGAAATGCATTGTTCAAGCTAGCTGGCATTGTACGATTTAATCCCTGAAATCAGATTCAGCTCTAAATGCCGACAGCAGCTAGCACTACTAGCAGTCTAAAAGTGCTTGTCACGGTTTTTTGTTAAAGCAGGTGCCGTCATATCAATGCACTCGAGCTGATTTATTTTAGTTATTTTGACAGGGATGGAAAACAGCGCATCGCTGGGTTAAACAATCTCTATCCATCAAGTCTGCATCAATGTCAGGGCCTGCCGCTAGATACCCGGTCCCTACACGCATCCACGGCGTTTCCTCCCCGGCTCTGCCTCTGTTGCCGAGTCCCTGCACGGCTCTCCGCCTCCGCTTACCTCCCCCGCGGTGCTGGCGCCGGTGCTGGCAGTGGATGCTGCACTCGGGGTGGGGGAGCGCTGCAGCGTTACCAGGGCCATGGTTGAAGTGACCTGGGGACGCGAGTCCTCGGCCAAAGGAAACCTATGTGCCCTCTGTCAAGTGAATGTCCAGTCCGTCCAGAGGAAATGATCAAGACAGCATTAAATATTTTTAGCGCCCGATTTCACCATCCCGGTAACGATAAACCCATCATCGGCTTTGGCACTTCGTGTCGTTGTTTTTCTTAAATCCCCGTGGGCATTCGCTTGATGACGCCAAAACGGTAATATCCATTATACTCGGTTTGAGTCGTAGCCTACACGTTTGCACTGTTGCGGCTGGGCTGAAGTAAACAGCTCGTATCGTCCATCACGAACCACAGAGACTAGACTGCAGCAGCGTGTGGATGTTGGATACTGGTGTGATGCCAGTGCCATGATACATTACGTCAGTCACTTAGCAAGCTATCAGAGGCGAGTGGCCAAGCCAACGCGAGTGTGAAGGTGACTTTAGCCAGAGCCTTCCTATCGGTCTCTCCCCGCAATCGATAGGCTGGTGTTGGTTTTTAAAGCCACCTGCAACTTCTTAAATGTCAAGCCGCGGCATCGACATAACCTTTCTGCTCAAAGAGCATATGCGCTGCGCGTCATGTGTGGAGCGGTGGGGTAAACGCTGTCCATGGACAGATCCAGAGATGATGACCGTTGCTATACAAAATTGACGAGTTAAGCAATGTACATGAGAATACATATATAAATCCAGTTAATAGAAATCATGAGTTGTTTACCAATCAAAATTGGTCATAATGTACTGGAATGGAAAAGCAAAGAGATCACATCAATAGCTCATGTAAACAGAAAGCGTATTTCTGATTTTTGAATAGGATGCCTATTGGTTGTCTACGGTTTGCTTGCAAGCTTTGAATACTTCAGCTTTTTCTTGTGCACGGAGCTAAAAGCCTAAAATGGAGTAAAAGTCAGTCAAGAATTGAACAAATCCAAAGTGGTTTTCTCTTGCATACCTTTATTGATGTTTGATCCAACGCTCTTTAAAGTGATTACAGTAGTGATTTGAACAGAATTTATTGTCCATGGGGACTGAACACATGTGGTGCTGTGTACAGCAGCAACAAGAACACTGGTGACAGGACCAAATTCTTAGTCTGACTTAAATACAACATCATAACAGATAATAAATAAATAAAGAGGAGATTTGGAATAACAATACAGCTGACTTGTTCTGATCATGGCTACAGGTGAATAGAGTCATGCTGGCTGAATCAGGCAAAACCACATACAACTTTATGCTGAGTAGGCCTAGTGTATGGGATATCCCAGTCCCAGCCAACGGCAACTTATTCTGAAACACATGCCGTTTTAATCTACACCACCCAGACCAGCAGCCACCATCATTATCTTCTTGTAACCAATACAGCAGCCGCATCATAGTGCTCCCAGAATGCCCTCGGAGTTCCCCCATCCACACATCACAAACTACTCCTCTAGTACTGTACTGGACATGTGGATGAAACAGTGATGGAAGTACCGTCCACTCCCCGTGTCATGGATCTTGGGAGTGGCCCTTCTGTGTACCGTAGCTGGTCTGAGAGGCCGGCGGAGGACTGGCCATGTTTATGTCCTGGGGGCTGTTGTTATTAAGCTGAGTGGACTCCTGTAGGGCCCGGCCTGCTGTCTCGATGGGTAGGAACCAAGCTGCCACCGCAGCGAGCAAAGAGCAAACACAGTACACAGACAGTGTCAGGTAGACGGATGACCTCAGTAGCACCTGCAAAAAATAAATAAATAAAATAAAATAAAATAATGATAATAAAAAAAAACGGAAACGGAAAAGAAAACATGAGCAAAAAGAATAAGGTTTTGTCTTCTCCAATAAGTATTATAATGGGTAGTTATTTTCTTATACTGTATCTTAGTGTACCTGTGCCACAAATGGAGTAAGCAAAGCACCAACTCTTGCCAAGCCACTGCTGGTTCCAATGCCAACAGCTCTTGTTACTGTCGGGTAAACCTGCAGAGGGGAAGAATGATTACTGTTGAGTATCCTCTTGGCTTGATGTCACGCAATGGCAGTCAGTAAATCAACAACCATCTTGTGTGATCTTGTGATTTAATTTGGTGGTGTTTCTGTAGCACAAGGAGATTGCTCTACAACAGAGTATGTTTCAAAGGTTCTACAACAGAGTAGAACGTTTCAAAGTTTCTACTACAGTGTACGTTTCAGTGTGAGATCGATTACTGCCTGAACCCGAGATTACCTCACCTCAGGTGTGTAAACATATGCTGCCTGCCATCCACCTGTGATAAAAGCTCTCGCAATGAAGATGAAAATGATCAGCGCTATCCTGTGGATGCACACAATTTTGTACAAAATTAACTTAGTTTACATATTTAACATCATAAACATAATTTGTTTTTAAATATAAATACCAACAGCACAAATAAACACAGTTCTTAGGCTGAACCAGAATTACTGGCTGAGAAACCCAGCATCTTGTTATTTGAATGAATACATTGTCCCATTTCACAATTCAGGTCATACAATCAGTCTATATCTCCCTTACATGTCATTGTCAACATAAGCTGGAGCACCACAAGCAAGTATATTTTTGGACTGACCTCCCAATGCAGGCATACAGTGGCAGGAGAGACACTGAGAAGGCCACGAAACACATCACCATGCTTTTCTTTCGACCAATTCGATCGATCACCCAAAGGGTGATAAACAGCCCTGCAAAAATGATCACTTTTAATTAAGAGGGTTAACTCTATTACCGTAAGTGTAGCTTCGTCTCCATCATCTTTCTTCAAAGATCTAGGGCCCTGGTTTAAATATATGGGCAAAGAGCAAAGTCTAAAGTCTAACTGAAGCTTGCCTAAATAACTACTCAATATCTAGTTGCAAATTTAATACCATGAGAAAGACCAAGTACAGTACTTACATCGGTGGGTCAACTAAAAGCCACAAGATGCCAATAGTTCATGCACAAGAACTTTGATCATAGACTGATGGCATCAAATCAAAAATCAAATAAAAAAATTGATCTTAATGCCTTAATTAAAAAAATGAGTAAAAATCCAACCGAATGTATTGTAAATAAATAAATAAATAAATGTTCTTCCCTAAATAGCTGTTTTGCATTGAGCTCAATGAGCAGCATCAAACAGGCTAATAGGCTAACTGGAAAAAACACCATGCCAATCTCTAGCTATGGTGAAGGGTATGTGATGATGTGGGGCTATTTTAATTCCAAAGGCCAAGGGAACTTTATCAGAATGCATAGTGTCCTGGATCCATGAAATAGCTGGCCTTTAAAAATAAAACCATATAAAAAATCCTCCTGCTCCTATGGGAATTTAACATAGGGGTCAAATACTTACATGCCCCCTGTATTTAAGTAAGAACATTTATTTATTTACGATACATTCTTCAATCACAAAGAAAATTGGTGTCCTTAGCGGTTGACGATTTTATATTCCTCTTTTTAGTCAACTATGGGGTCAAATACTTATTCTCCCCACTGTACACAGGGCAAAAATATATTATGGAGCACACCAGGGAATTCAGCCAGGGTTGTCCACAGGAGGTCTTTGTAGTCATCTAGTGTGAGGTAGGAACATTCTAAACTGCAACGAGGTTCTGCTTTGGCACTTGCTGTGTGCACTGAAATGAACAAATACATTTTAGTTGGCAAAGGTCAGGTTGTGTACAATTACTATCATCTGCTATAGAACCTATAGAATCTGTAGATAGATAGATAGATACTACAGATAGATACTTTATTGATCCCTTGGGGATCAACAAAGTATCTACAGTATCTATCTATCTTATCTACTGTATCTATCTACAGAAATGAAATGGAAGACGTCATGGCCTATGCATTGTAATACCCAGTGGACCTCTCTTAAAGGGATAAACATATACATGTAAGGAGACGTTCTTGAATGAACTGAACTAAACTGTCGTTATCAAGGCCGTAATCATAATATACTCAAAATATCGTCCCCTAATATCAAGACATGAACTGTTAGGCTCCAGTAGTACAGTATCACTCAGTGTGCAAAAATAATTGCTTGTTATAAATTGGAAAATTGTATGCTAAATAGTTACACTTTTTAACTAAATAAGTCAGTTTTGGTCATTTACTCACCCCATGCAACCTTCCATCCTTGGTAACTATGGTAATATAGCCACACAAGGCATACCCAGAAAGCCCCCCCCCCCAAAGAACAGGATGCAAACACTCTGGATGCATACCGGACATACTGTACCTCCACATATATCACCGGCCTGGAAGAGCTCTGTCGTTAGCAGGACCAGACCATAATAAGCAAAAGCATTGGCAAACCTGCAGGGACGAGACAATCTGTCCTGAGAGCGATAACATTTTGGTATACGGTTTATGCACTGGTTGAAAATACAACAACATAGCGAGGGCTGAGAACCAAAGGGGCGTAAGTGACATTTTGGTCAAAATTGAGTTATACAGTACATATCACCTGAAAGCTCTTGATGAGCTCTTTCTAACTGACAAAATTATAGAAGTAAAATATTTATAAATATAACGTTATTGAACAAAAAACACAGGTTTTGTAACTGTGAACATATAGAAGCAGTTAGATTTGTTTTGGCTCTCCTGTAAAGTTGGTGAAATGTCACTTACGCCCCTTTGGTTCTCAGCCCTCGATAGGCTACTGTATACCAGTGTCAGAGATGTATGTAAGACAAACGTACCAGATAAACCAAAGCAGAATAGTGGTCATGCGGTACTCAGGAGTCAGGAGGTCCTTTATCTTGCCACGTTCATCCTGAACATAGAAATCACGCAAACAACAATTACAGTACGCAGTCATGACTTAGACACAGCATAGCACTCTGTTTATTAGTCTGTCTAATTTGTTAGCCATGGCCATTTATACAGTATTAACAGTAGTAACAGTTTGCTGCACTGTCTCGGATTGCCTCAAAGTTTGTCTTCCTAATATTTAGGTCCCAAAACTAGGACCTGTTCAAATATTTTTTTCACCCTTGATTTTGTATCCTTTTTACACTCTCAGAAATATATTATCTTGGAGGCCATGACTGTATGACTGGACCGTTAAAAGTCTGTAATGCATGTCCATTAGTTTTATGTGCTACTACAGTACATGTATGCCCCCACCACACACATATATGACTGAAAAACACAACCTCTTTTTGTTTATTCCTTGAAATAACAATATCTATTATGTGGAAAGCTAAATATTGGTATAACATTAATAAAATATAGCATGTAAAGAAACTAGGGACTTGTACAAAATCAATGTGAAGGGTGTACAAACTTTGGTTCAGTCATACCGAGAACATGTTTGTACAAAGTTTGGGCTGCCTATGGGTAATGCTTTCCATTATACTAATGCCCAAATATTGTTTCCCAGATAATGTGATTTTCAGGCTGTAAAACTGGAATGATTTCATGGGCTGAAAATAACATGAAGACATGGGATTTGAACAGAAACATTTCACAGGTCTTGGTTTTGGGACCCATTCTTGATATAGACAAGATTTAAACAAAATCTGAGATGGGCCGCAACAGATTTGACACAGTATGACCCTCATGATGGCCTGAGAGAGACCATCCAGCAGCACCCAAACAGTAACCCTACACCTCAGTGTGCAGGCGCGCCTCACCTGTTGGTTGGCTATGAGCCTGCCCTTTGGCAGCTCCATCCTGTTGTCCTTTGCTATCCTCTTCAGTGTGACCAGTGCCTTCTTGCTGTTGCCCGTCAGCACGTCGTACCGAGCACTCTCAGGAAGCCACTGTGACAAGAGACAGACACTTTTATCCGCAACAAACATCTCCAATTTCTCCCTCTTCAAGACAATGAACAGCAGACTGTACCCTAAGACTAAGAACAGCCATGTTTACAGAAGGCATGGGGCAAAACACATTGTGCTGGGCACTGACACAAAGGGAGTACTGACACAACAACTATTTATCATAATGATTTTTGATCATTCATCAATTATTTGACACTGTTTCACATCAACTGTGGAAATATCCTCCATGTATTGTCCTTGTCTCGTCTTGAGTTGTCTTGTCTTTTTTAACAATGGATTTCCCAAACGTAGGTAATTACAAAATGGAACATATAGCAAAATAAAAAATAAAAAAAAATAAACAGTTGAAAGAATTTCAAATTCCATTAATTGCATTGCCCTATCGCTTACATTTAGAAAGTATTTACTGGGTCCATCTCCACTGAGTCAACTATATCGTGATAAGGACAGTCATCACTAACAGTAATGACAGTCATTATGGCAAAAAACAACACTGATCTCCGATAACTTACAAAGCACAGCGTAATAAAGAGCACCAGAGGTAGCGTGGAGAAAGCCAGTAGCCATCTCCAGCCGAGAGTGGGCATCACCAGCATGGCCAGCAGCACCTCAAATACCGCACCCAGCGCCCAGAAGATCTGCCAGCGGGGGGAGGACATTATATGGGACATGTTACGATAACACTGCTGTTTGTAAAAGAGTTCAAATGAAATTTAACAGATTACAGACAGTTCTTGCAAACAATGTCAGGATACCGATCCAATGTGTAATTAATTTTTGCGAGCCATGTAGCCTATATCTAGCCTAATGGTATACAATTGGAGATAAATATGGGTAGGCCTACACTGATCTCTGACATTGATCTCCGACATGCTTTAATATTGATATAAATTATAAAATTGATATTTAACTAAGTAAAAGATAGCTGCTAGTCCTGTCATTGTTTCATTGTCTCAAATGATCGCTACTGCATGGAAGTTTTAACTTTTTTTAAAAGCCCTGATGAAGGCCACTGCAGGCCGAAACATGTTGGCAAACTGTTCAACTATGAACTAGCTCTAATTTAATTAAAAGCTTTTTAATGAAGACGAAGAGTGCCTTGGATTTCTTCAAACTTCTCAACTAACTTACGTTCAACCAAAGAGCACCTTCGCACTACTAAACAGAACGCCTAAGCCCTCTGACCTGCAGTACATCTTCTCTGTACAGCCCTCTGACCTGCAGTACATCTTCTCTGTCAAGATCGCTAGCCTACTGCATCATAGTCTTGGAAACAGAGTCAGCTCATGTTTTTGATGCAGAATACGGTCAATGTCATATCAGTGTACCCATATTTATTTCCAATTCAGTATTCAGTCCATTATACTGTATACACTGCTCGCAATAAAGTTGAAAGTCTCATAAAGCATCGTTGAGAGAGGCTACAGAAACTGGACGCTGTTAGCTTGCATTAGCCTACCTCGATCAGCATTATGCAGGTGGCTCGCGACTTGCTTGGAAGGAATTCTGAGTATAGCGTTACCCTTGAAGAGAAGAAATATCTAATATTAATTAACTGCAATGATATATTTCATTATGAATAATATCAGACGCTGTATTTAATAGATAAATATGATTACATTTGTATCTATCATTTCAAACATTGTCCTTTCAGTAGTTTACTGAAGAGGATAAAAATAAACGACTGTACTATGTTCTGTGTCCATCAGTTAGGCCTATTTGAAATAAAAAAAAGTCAATCCAAAACAGACTGGATTAGGGGATTTAAAGAGAGTATGAAAAAGGAGCCAAAAGCTTTTGGGTCCTTTATGTAGGCGAACTTCAGAAGTCTATTGAGACTCACGACTGTGGTGCTCCTCCGATGCCAAAGCCGACTAGGCCTCTCAAGATGAGAATCCAGCCGTACACTGGAGCGAAGGCGCTCAGTAGACCATAGTACAGCGTCCACGCCATACACGTGATCAGACCCTATCACCATAACAGCACAGACCCAAACACATGCACTCAGTACAGCATCCACACCATACACAGGATCAGACCCTATCACCATAACAGCACAGACCCAAACACAGGCACTCAGTACAGCATCCACACCATACACAGGATCAGACCCTATCACCATAACAGCACAGACCCAAACACATGCACTCAGTACAGCATCCACACCATACACAGGATCAGACCCTATCACCATAACAGCACAGACCCAAACACAGGCACTCAGTACAGCATCCACACCATACACAGGATCAGACCCTATCACCATAACAGCACAGACCCAAACACAGGCACTCAGTACAGCATCCACACCATACACAGGATCAGACCCTATCACCATAACAGCACAGACCCAAACACAGTCACTCAGTACAGCATCCACACCATACACAGGATCAGACCCTATCACCATAACAGCACAGACACAAACACAGGCACACAGCGTCCACGCCATACACAGGATCAGACCCTATCACCAGAACAGCACAGACTCAAACACAGGCACTCTCAGTACAGCATCCACACCATACACAGAATCAGACCCCATCACCACAACATATACGCAAACACAGGCACTCAGTACAGCATCCACACCATCCACAGCATCAGACTAGATACAGGTATAAACCAAGACCAAACATGCACTCATACACACACACACTTACAGACAAATAGGCAGACAAGCAGACAGAAGACACACTAGTTATGTCGACAAAGGTGCACAATAGCAACAAACAGTGTTAACAAAGGTGTACACCAGCAACAAACATGCAAACCCACGCAAAGAACAAACACAGATATGTGTACACACAGACTCAGACACACTTACAGACACATAGAAAATACATGGTGTAGTTCTATAGATTTTGAAAATTCCCTTCCCTTGTGTTTTCCATGTACACCATAGTCAAACATAAGCAGACGATCTTACCACTCTCCTGCCATACTTGTCAGAAATATTCCCCCATAAGGATGAGCTGAGCATCATCCCTATGAACACGACCTAAAGAAAACACAGAAGAACATTATTCACTACTCTCTAACCAGCTAATTATACACTAGGAACTTTTAGCACCTGGGACCTACAGTGTTAGTAGTGCTCAATTTATTCAGAATAGCTGTTCTTCTATACATTATACATGTATACATTTGACTTCATCCCTTGTGTATATGTAGTGGGTTAAAGTAACATTTCATGAGGCTAGATGGTAGTATTATTAAAAATCTAGGACAAAATCACCAATCTACAACATCATAGCCATGCAGCAAGAGCATGTTGAAAAATAATTTGTATTATGGCACTGAAATAGGTTTTTATTCAGAAGCCAAAAGTGAGAAGATAGAGCTAAATATAACCCTGTTTTTAAGTCACCGAGACAAACATTTCAGAGTGTGTTATGATATTCGTAGGTCTCTGTGTCTCCCGGGTACAGGTTTAATGCTCACAACAACGTGCTTTTCCAAACAAAACATTTTCCAGCGATACACAGACAGTGCATCATTAACACCTATTCAAACACTAGGGAATACATTTCAACAACAACAACAACAACAACAACAAATTCTCAATGACACTGAGTGTATATTATAATATCAAACATGTCAGCTGACCCTTATCCTTCCATTACCCTATCATACCTATCATACCTGGGGAGGGGAGCTGGGGGTAAATAATAGGATCCCCTGATCCTTTCAAGCCATCTTAATAAGAATAAGCAATATCATGTTACTTACGGAGGTGATGAAGGCCACCTCCCAGCTAGGCAGCCTCCACTCACAGTGGAGCTGAGGGCCCAGGATGCTCAGGATCATCATCTCCATGGCGTCAGCCATCTGACCACATCACATAAACATGTCTGAGAGAGATGCATACATGTTGTGTATGTCGTCTTGTAAATATACAAATTAATATCAGGTCAAAAATGTTTATTAATACGAAGAACTGTTTACTGCAATAATTGAGATATTTTCAATTGTGTGTGTGTGCGCGCATGTGTGGTGTGTGTGTGTGTGTGTGTGTGTGTGTGTGTGTGTGCGTATTGTGTCTCTTACCCATGCTACTCCAGTGAGCATAGAAAGCTTCCATTGAAATCTTCCAAATCCAATGGCCTCCACAGCCTCTTCCACAGTAAATGTATCTGTGAGAACATAACTTAGTCAGTGTAAGGGCAACAGAGTAGTGTGTGTGTGTGTTTGTGTGTGTCTGAATGAAATTCAGCATCCCTGAACTAAAGATCCTGGGAAGCCTGGGAATACCCATATGAACCTTTGGGATATTTAGGATTAGCTCTGCAGTTCCATCTGGCCGAGAGGCCATTGAAGCCCATTTCCAGTGTCCCTAAAACACGGGCATGCGAATACAATCGCTTACTGTATCAGGCATGGCCGTGTATTTATTTGAAATGGACCAAACAACTGCATTTTAAACCTTCGTTTACAAGATTGCTACACTTCTGTGACGTTTTGATGAGAGATTAATGCACCACTTTGAGTTTAATTTCCCTGCTAGTTGCACTTCTGCAGGAAGTTGTAAGTCAATGAACCAATTGTCAGAGTGGTAACCAGGCAAGAAGATCCTTGCAATTTTGCCATGACATTTCAAACACAAGGGGGCAGGCTTTCCTTTTTAAGAAAATAAACAAAAGAAAAGTTTGAAATGAAAAAATTTGAAAACAACATTGAAAACAACATATAGGCTACAGTTGTATAACACACATGCTCTTAAAACAGAATGAAACAGAATGAAACCTTGCAACTATATTACATCTATACATTCCACAGAAATATGTTCATAACAGGACAATGCACAGTATATGTCAAATCAAACGTATCAAAGCAAAAGTACAGCAGGGTTGATAGTGCATTCACTCATTTGACTAGATAGAGGAGCCCTTCTTCAGATGGTGGAATGTCCGTTTATGCCATGAATCAAAATGCTAAGAAATGCATGCCACCATTGGCACAGCAGAGGGTAAATCATCAACTTACCCATTAAGAGATGTCTAACTAAAGCAACCCAAGCCTGAGATCCTAATGACTGTCAGCTGTGTATGAAACACCTGATCCAAGCTCCCCAGTAGTATTTCTTTAATGGTAGTTGGATTTTTACTCTAAATCTAGTTTCATATGCCTGTCTAAATATTTATTTTTTGAAGACAACATTAGCACAATGTCCGGGAAGGATTTAAGTCTCTCAGAACCTGTGAGACTAGCATCAGGGGGAGTGAAGTGGAGCAAGTTTAACTGAGCCTTGACAGTCAGATTAATACTACCGCCATCTATTGGACAAAGCAAACATGTCACCCACTGCTTTCCCTAAATTGAATTATCACTAACAAATTTGCATGCCATATGCAGTTTGTTTAAGACCGGATTTACAATCAGAAGCAGCAGACATTAGCAGTCTTTAGGAGTCATCTAGCAACTGGAGGGTTACCAGTTTGAATCCAACTCCTCCCGACTCTGACAATGTGTCTTTGAGCAAGACACATAGGGTGCCTCTCAACATGCCTCCTCGATCCTTGATGCTCGATTCTCGAGGGGCGTTCCCACTGATCTATAACTAACACTGGATAGACTATCCCATTGTTTCCCCCCCATCATTCTTTATGTAGATCAGTGAGGAGCGAGGCCCGAGGAGCGAGGGAGGACATATAAAAGCCCAAATGAGAGGCACCCATACTGTACCGCCAAGTGCTCCTGATGTGTAGGTTGGTGCCTTGCATGGCGACCTCTGCTATAGTGTGCTCTTTGAGTGCTCAGAGGAGGGGAAAAGCGCTATATAAATGCAATCCTTTTACCATTTATCATAAGTATGGTCTTTGTCTTTGTTCACATTATTTTGACCCAGCTGGATGTTGCTTACCAACAACGTCTTGTCTCTTAGTCGCAGGTTGTTGTCCACTCCCAAGTTCTACCTGTTGCTGAACAGTTGGCACAGCTTGGACGTACAGCTCATCATCTCCACACTCCTCCTCTGTGAGCGAGGACAGCCTGCTTGCCCCATGCCTGAACGACACACTGCAACCAACCACACCATAGAGAACATAGAACTGGGCCTCTCTTGGGTTTCAGAAGATCCACTGACACGATCCACAGGCACACACACATCCATGCAAGCGCCAGGCTTGTGCAAAATTCAGAATTGAATTGAGAATGACTCCTAAATTCCAATTCAATTCTTGAGTTTGAATTGAGGTCAAAAACAGGATGCAGAATTACAATTCGAATTTGAATTAAAGGAAGTAGAATTGAAATTCAATTTAATTCAATTCAATTCAAATTCAATTTCAAACATAATTTAAGGGTAGTGTTTAACAATGAAGTTTCACAAAATATGTCAGATATGATCGCAACAAACACACAACTTATAATCGAAAACAGTAATAAATTACATTTCCAAAGTAATCTTCCTGAAAAATGTATGTGAGATTCAACACATTCTTCCTATTATGTGACTGGAATTGTTTTGAATTGCCATGAATTGAATTCCACCTGTCATTCCAATTCCAATTCAAATTCAAAAATTCATCTTCCTGTGGGGTGGGGCCAATTCAATTCAAATTCCAATTCAGAAATTGAATGGAGGCTAATTCTGGCCTGGCAAGCCTGGCAAGCGCACACATGCACACACAGGTGCACATACACACACACACACACACACACACACACACACACACACACACACACACACGCACACACACTTTTTTTGAAAGAGTAATTTTAATTTAATTTTAATTACATTTTAATTACATTTTAATTGAAATTAATTAAACTCATAAAAAAAAAACAATACAAAAATGTGACCTTTAGTTTTTGGGCATGCTCACTGGATTGCAGTGTGGCATTCTGATTAGATAGAATACCATATTGGTCAACAGCAGTACTTCTTGCTTCCTATGCTTTCTTTATACATAAACTACACTATCAAAATGAACAAATACAGTGAACAGTATGCTGCTTAAAGAAAGAAACATGGCTTTCTACAGGTAATATACCTTCAATATTGAATGAAAGAATACACGCCACCTGAGTGCACGTGAATAAGTGAAAAGTAACTTGCCAAGCCATACTGACTAACATATCAATGACAGCCAGACACAGTCTTGGCTGCATGTTGAGGTACTTCATTATAGCTCCCCCACCCACCCAGTCCCTTCCTCACATTACAATTCAGCCCCCGAACAAATAAGTAAATCAAATACAAAGGTGTTCCAAGTGTGTGGTTTAGTGCCAAATCTCGGCAGCTCAACCGGTAAATATCTTGCTATGTCTTGCTAGGAGAGTGAAGCTTCGAGGCTTTTATATTAGGAGGGTTACCACCTACCCTGAGCTAATTTACACACTAACTCAATGACTTGAATACACCCATGCCACACTGATAAACATCGGTCAACACCTCATTTGTATCATCATACCTGTCTGTGTCCCTCCATCGGTGGTAGCCGACGCTTGAGGGGGTATCCCAGTTAGTCATTTCTTCACAGACATAAGGAGTGACTGCATAGTCAAGTGCTAAAGCAGACTAGTTAGAATGGTTCAGTCTCAGCAACAGGTCAAGCCAGTTTGTCACAATAATGCTCTGAGCAAGGAGGAAGTCAAGCGACTGCTTAGCAAAGCAAAGAAGGAGGGTTCTCTAACCCTAACACACCCCTACCTGTTAACACACCCCTACCTGTTTCCTCGTGATTGTTTTCACTGCCTGAGGGAGGTGCTCAAATAATGGCCCGACACACCTAGGCGTACCAGCTGCGCCTGTGACCTAGAGAGTGCATACTGGACCAGTGCATATAATGATATCTCACCAAGTGTGAGATAGCATTATATTTGCTGTTTACAGGTCATACAAACATGTAAGACACAGCCTAAGTGTTATTAAAACGGCTCGCTCTTATGTACCAAAGCAAAAAGAGCAGTTATCCTCTGGAAAGCTGTGACGCCTGACCCCATTTGACCCGACAGTACATGTTGCCTATTTTGTGTGCAGCTGTTCATGCATACTGCAAGTTTGCATCAATGTTTCGATTCTAGTTTCATTTTCAGTCATCCAAGGAAGACACATCACTTCGCTTAAGCCATCATTACATTACATTTTAAGTCCATGCAATGATTATTTTAAGTTTAGATTAAATCTCTCAGAGGAATCATAACAGATATTTTCTCAACATAGCAGGTAAGATTTTTGTGGGATGAAGATGAAGTTTCTAAAACGGGAAACAGCATAATGGCTGGTAAAAAAGAAATGACAGTTATGTTGATTCAATTGCTGTTGTTGTTGTTGATGATGATGCATTGGATAGACATTAGCATACGACTCATTGTAAGTGTATTCATTATTTACTTAAATATTTACAAGATTATACGTAACATAATGAAAATCCATGTTAGGGATCTTTCAGTTTCAACATTGACTTTGACATCTGAACGCACAGTGAAGGTATTCCAAGTATGTTTTAGTGACAAACATTCTATCAGTAGGTTTACCACTTACTCTGAGTGAACTCCCCCATGCAGGTTTGTCACTAAACTATGTACTTGGAATGCCCCCCAGGACCCACAGGGTGTATTTGGAACAGGAAGGAGAGGCAACACAACATTTATTTTACTCTCTAAACTAGCAATTTAATGTGACCATACAGTTGTAACCAGGTACAACTAAAGGTTGCACTTTATTTGTATCGTCAACCTACAGATACTTCACAGAAGGTGTGTAGAAATTCAAGTTAAGTTGTTAAACTGAACACCACCTTAACTAAACTGAGCCCTTAATTCTAACCTAAACATAACAGTGTCAACAGTTAGTTTGTCAATCATTTGTAGTAATCCAAGTAAAGTGTGACTCAACATATAATCATTAGAGTTCCAGTTTGTTTGTTGTCTCTTCATTGCTCCCAGGCAACTGGCCCTATAATGCCGGATCTGACTCATGAGCAACTTGCTCTAATAGAGCAGAAACGCCAGGCTGCCCTGCAGAGGTTAGCAGCTCGCAATGTTTCTGTACCTATTGGGGAAAGCTGGCGAAAAGAGCTTGGTGCAGAATTTTCTAAACCATACTTCACAAAGGTATTGGATACTTTCTGTTCAATCTGTTCAGTCAATTTATTTGGCATCTTTTGCCTCCAATAGACATAGGCTAATCAAAATGGTGAACAATGTGTCGACCGGGCCTAATTTCTTTTAATATTTCAGTTAGCATCGTTCATTGCGCTGGAGCGAGAATGTTTTACGGTGTATCCAGCCCCAGAACAAGTCTTCTCTTGGACCCATTTGTGTGCCATTGAAAAGGTGCACATTAATTGTACTTAAAGATATGAAATGCATAATGATAAAATTGATAAAATGCATAATTTTGATAAAAATGTGGCCAGACAACTACTGACTGGAAGAGATCTACAGGAACATGGATACTCCAAACTTTCCTTCTATCTGAGAGGACAGAACATATGACATAATTTCAATATGACATAATCTCTGACGTATTCGGATGTCTTTGAGACACGCAGTACATCAGATTTTATTTATGATGTTGAAGGTGAAGGTTGTTATCCTTGGTCAAGACCCGTACCACCGCCCTGGCCAGGCCCATGGTCTATGCTTCAGTGTGAAGAAGCCTGGTCTACCTCCTCCCAGGTATGACTCTTGGCTATAAAGTCTGTATGCTGAAATATAACACTTTATGTGTTAGTGAATCAAGCATATGGGTCGTTTTTATGGAGAAACACATACATTATTTTTAAATTTTAAAAAAGAAAATGTTACCTCTTGGCTTAATGTTACTGTGACCCCTCAGTCTAGAGAATATCTATGCAGAGCTGACTGCTGATATAAAGGACTTCAAGCATCCTGGACATGGTGACCTGACCGGATGGGCTACACAAGGTAAACAGTGCTCTGAAGTATGGACTATAGCTGGGTGAACACAGACACACCTGTTACTAATTTGAATTTCCTCTGCATGTTGGTCTGGAGAGATTTCCTCTTATCTGAATAAGGGGAATAAATGACAGATTAGTCAAGTCAAGCCAAGTCATTTCATTTGAATAGCTATAGCACATTTCATATCCCAGATCAGCCCCAGATATCTTACATGGTCAATACTGCCCCCTATTGGTACTGTTTGTCCCTGCAGCTGCTACAGTGAAAGTACACTTCATTTTTGATGCCAGTTCTTCCTTCATCGCTTGCTACACATTGACAAAGATCTGTGACCAGAATATGTTTATACTGTATGTTTGGTCCATACAGTTTCATTGTTAATGCATGACTGATGTGTTATTGATCACAGAGATCTGTTGACATAAACTATAAATAGCATTAATTAATCTAATTTAAAGAGGTTATCCCCCCCTCCCCTTCTTTCTCCCTTTTATGCTGCCAGGCGTTTTGCTCCTAAATGCCGTGCTGACGGTGCGGGCCCATGCGCCCAGCTCCCACACTGAGCAGGGCTGGGAGACCTTCACCGACGCAGTGGTGCACTGGCTCAGCAGGAGTCTCAGAAGCCTGGTGTTCCTGCTGTGGGGCTCTTACGCCCAGAGGAAAGGCTCCATCATAGACAGGGTGAGAGTCTGAGTAGAGCGCATCATTGTACAGCACATTTAAAAGCAACCAAAGTCATTCCAAAAGTGCAATATGAAGTTAAAGTACATTAAATTAAAAAAGTGTATATCAACAATCTCAAAACATATCTTGTGGTGATATTTTACAACAATGGACTGCAATGAGCATACAAGCAATGAGCATAGTGTTGCTCTGTTTCTAAGTGGTTTTGAAACAAGTAATACAAATACCATCTAATGTCTTAAAATCTGATTGACTAGATGGGAATCTAAGTCTTTAAAGTATTTCATTAGAGACATTTCATAAAGTCCACTTTACGTTAATTATGATTCCACGGAACTGCCGTTTTCCAGAGATACCATCATGTCCTCCAGACGTCACACCCATCACCGTACTCAGCTGACCGTGGCTTCTTTGGATGCAGACACTTCTCCAAGACAAATGAACTGCTCAGAGGGTCAGGGACGACCCCCGTGGACTGGACCGCTCTCTGAGACTCTGCTCAATTTAGGAGTGCCACTATTTCATAACACTTTTATATATCAGCTGGCTTTTTAAATACATTAGTATAGCAAAAATGTAAGTAAGTTTGTTTGACAATATCATTTAAGCTACAGCCTCAAATCATTATTGTGACAAGACAACATATCGAGGGCTGAGAACCAAAGGGGCGTAAGTGACATTTCACCAACTTTACAGGAGAGCCAAAACAAATCTAACTGCTTCTACAGTATATGTTCACAGGTTTTTGTTCAGTAACTATATATTTATTAATATTTTACTTCTATAATTTTGTCAGCTAAGAGAGCTCATCAAGAGCTTTCAGGTGATATACGCCCCTTTGGTTCTCAGCCCTCGATATTTAAGCATTGTTTGATGCTAAATAAGGCGCATCACTGGGAATACCCTTTCAGCAAATTTTTAGATTTGCTCTTCAGGTCAGTAGCCATCAAGAGGCCATTGAAGCCCATTTCCAATGTCCCTAAAACATGCATGCAAATAGCCTACAATCTCAATCTGGGATGGATGTGTATTTCTTTGGAACTGAGTAAACAACTGCATTTAAAACCTTCATTTACAAGATTGGTAAGAGTTTAATGTCCCAATTCAAGTTTAATTTAATTGTTAGTTACACCACTGCTGGAAGTCATTAGTCAATGAACCTTCTCCAGACCCTCTCCCAGTTGTGCAATTGTGAATATCTTGAGTGTTCCCAGGCTATAGAATGGGTTTACTGTCAAGGAGAATTTGAAGTTGCACTAATACATCATACCAATAGAGGGAAGAGTAGAAGTGTCTGCAATGAACATGCATGATGAATGCAGTTGATGTGAGCACATTGGATGCGGTACATAGTTAGTGTCTTGTTACGGTAGACAGTTGCATCAGAGAGTATTATTTCCATGTTGTCCTTGTGGCTTGATGAAAAATGTCCTTTCAGCTCAGTTGCTTTTTTTTGTGCACATTTTGTTGGTCAGCCAAGTGGCATTGAAGACTAGACACACAAATGTGTGTGTGTGTGTGTGTGTGTGTGTGTGTGTGTGTGTGTGTGTGAGATGTACTGCGTTTATCATTGTATAAATATGATTTCTGTATACAAATGTAGTGATGAATGTGAAGCTTATTCCTAACTAAACTTTGAAGTTAATGTGTCTTAATAGTCTGAGATTTGCACATAAACCTTTCGCTTTTTAAAGTCTAAAACTGCTCAAATGTCTTTTAAAACTAACTTGACAGTTGCATTTGTATGGTAATCAAGGCGCATTTAATTACCAGCTTAAAGTTACCTGGTCATATCCTCGGAGCTCTCGTGTTTCTATTCATTGAGAGTGATAACTCGACTCATATTACTCAGTCAGTGGAAGGTAAATACAGGTACGTGCCTGTAGTCTATTCTTGTATAGTAGGCAGATTCAGTAAGTGTGGTTAGGGTCTCTCCATGCCCAGACTGGAGATGAAACAATTTACACCCAGAGTCTCACTGAGCAGTTAAAGGTATACAGTAGGTCTGTCATTTGGGTGAATGGCTGTTGACAATTCAGCTCAACAGCCAATCACATTACAACCCCAAATCAGAAAAAGTTGGAACGTTGTGTAAAATGCAAATAAAAACAGAATGATACTACAAATCTCATAAACCCATATTTAGCTGCAAAAAGGACATAGACAACATATCAATTGTTTAAATTATTTCATGGAAAATATATGTTCATTTTTGAATTTGATGCCAGCAGCATGTTTCAAATAAAAGTTGGGATGTGGGCAAGTTTATTGCTGTGCTGCTTCACTTCTCCATTTAACAACATTCTGTAAATGTTTAGGAACTGAGGAGACCAGTTGCTAGAGTTCTGAGAATCAAATGTTGTCCCATTTCTGCCCGGTATAGGAATTCAGTTGCTCAACAGTATAGGGTATTCTTAATCATATTTTTAATTCTATGATGCACCTGATTTGACAGGTCTGGATTGCAGACAGGCCATTTTGGCGCCCTAGACTCTTCCTCCGTGACATAGTAATTTATGTCATTTTCAACATTTTAGATGTTGCCGGTGTCCTTTTTGCAGCTAAATATGAGTTTATTTGCATTTTACACATGGGGTTGTACAACTAGCGGCCATGCTTGTGAGACAACATGTTTATTGGCTAGAAATGGCTTGGTCTTATTTACAGAACAATTTATGTGTACAAAATAAAAGTTTGTTTTCAGAGATACTGTATTCTCAAAAGGAACAAATAAAGGAGAGTGAGATTAAATACCCCGAAACTAATAATCACAGCCTGCAACTTTAAATTGCCATGGCCGCAAGCCTGCAATACCGTGACAGGTCTATATGCAGTCCTCCTGCTGTTGCCTGCCTAGCTTACCTCAACATACACATCCCATGACACACATAGCTGTTCACTAGCTGAGGCGGCACCTGCTGTGTTTTGTGGAGGCACAAAAAGATGACCTGTTTGTGTCCGAATCTGGTTCAAGCGATACACAGGTTCATGAGGTGAAAGTCGAAGAGAGAGTGCTGGAGAAAAGAAGACTGTTTGAATGGAAGGTCAAAACGAGACATTTGGAGAGAGGAGATATTGAAGTTTGCTAAGTTCAATAACTGAAAATAAGCTCATAAAGAACGAAAGATACACTTGCAGATACAGAACGTTCTGTGTCTTCCTTTAGCATTATATGTTACCACAACAACTTTTATAATATCAGTACGTGTTTCCAGCCCGACTCTCCATGTAAACTTATTTCAAAGTTGAAAAGTTTATTCACCCAGTGAGATTGAAACTAGCATGATGTGCTAATTTTTCTTCAGTCTGTCTTCTCTTAAATGTTTATGATTGGGATGTTTTTAGGTCTAGTCCACTTTGCCTGAAGCAGCATCCCAGAATGAGGCCAGGGAGAGAAGGAGGGAGGAACAGAGGGAGAAGGAGGTAGAGAGAAAGAGACATTGGGGGAGAGTCACGGAGAGAGGAAGAGGTAGACACAGAGTGTATGAGAAAAAAGTGGGAGAAGTAGTGGGAGTGTGTGTGTGTGTGTGTGTGTGTGTGTGTGTGTGTGTGTGTGTGTGTGTGTGTGTGTTCGTGTGCACGTGTGTGCGTGTGTGTGTGTGTGTGTGAGTGAGAGAGAGAGAGAGGGGGGGAGAGAGGTAGATGGTGGGTGAAGGAAATTAGGACACTATGACACCAATGCAAGAGAGACTACTGCATTGTGGGATACCCATAAATCCAGGTGATATAGGTAAAGTGTGTGCTGTCCCACTTCAGCATTTTTAGGTCTACTCCTCTTCTGCCTCTGCCTGGACAAGGCATAGCCATCGCCACAGTCTCCTCTCCCTCTCTCTCTCTCTCTTTCTCTCTCTCTCTCTCTCTCTCTCTCGGCAACAAGGGTGATACCACACACCACGTCCCGCCACAGTCACCCAGGAGTCCACTGGAACTGGATCATTCACTGCAGCCTGTCCACGCGGCTAACGGGAACATGGATTCGAAGGTAACTCACCCACCGGGCAGGACGATAAAATGCATTTACTCAGGTTACACTTATCCAATGTCTTCGTAATCTTGCTACACTGGCTACTACTACAGTACCTGTGTTGTCTCTGCCTAGTACAGCAAATGTTCTTGCTATGAATGATGTCTCACTGTTCACTGTTCAAGTTTGAACCCGACTTACATGGTTATTAATGATATTTGCGACATGAGTGCAACTGAGACGGCATCGGAATCCTATAGTCCTGTTACTGCTATCCTGCTACATCACAGGTCAGTCTCAGGTCCAACAGCATGGAATCACATGCGGTCTGCGGTATGGTGTGGTGTGTGTAGGGTGCTAGGCAGTTGTGTCTATTTGCGATTATAAATAAAGGATCAGTTAGATGTTGCTGGTCTCTGTAAGGTTAAGTGGACTGCTCAATATTGATGTGGCTATCCTGTGTGTCTTTGGCCTCTGTGGCCTTCTGGCCAGGGACCTGCCTGTCGGTCAGGTCACTTTAGCCTTCACCTTGTTCAAGACTTTTGGTCTTGGAGCAAAACCAGCTCACTGACTCAGACTGAAGCGAAGTGCGCTGGATTGTTGGCTGTGATGTACTTTTGCATTTCTAGTCAGACAAGTAACAGGTGCCTTTATGCAAAAATAACACATCGTGCAGTGATTGCACACAGAGAGCTACTGTAGGGTCGCAGTGTTTGGGAATGTGAGTATAGCTAGATGTGTGAGGTGCCCGCACTCTGCTATTTGCCCCATATGTTTACAGTAATGTGCTGCAGCATTTCAACCCTGCTGGGTCTTCCTCAGGCACCTCATTCTAATCCAGCCCCTTTTGCCCTGGCTGCACCTCACCGGCGGTGGGGATGGGCACACTACCACTACTGCTTTAGATGTTTGACACTGATTTTGCTTACTGGAAGTTTTATCTACATGTGTCTACTTGGCACGGTGTACATCATGTTGACATTTGCACTCTTTTGTCTGTGTGGATGCTTCTTTTAATTCAGTTTAGTTTGCTAATTCTCCAGGCAAGGCTGATACTGGACAAACTGTGTTTTTTTTTTATCTATTCATAGTTTTGACTAGAGAAAGTAACAAGTCATTCTTTATACAAGCCACTGGATTGTATACAATTTATGAATACATACCCTTACAACTGGAATTTTGAACATTTTGAGTGTATGTTTTGCTGATTTTGAAGTAATTCATTCCTTTGTCAAACTGACCCGCTCACTGACCTTTCATCAGTGGATCACCTCTGTGTGGCCTGCTCTACTTCATTTTGCTCTTGTTATTTCAGTCAATTTAATGAACCTATCGATAATTAAATATAATTGGCAGGCAGATAGTCAGTCAGTCAGTCAGTCATAGAGATAGACAGTCATACAAACAGAGATTACTGAAAATGTAGCTAAACTTCAGAGAGACAGAGAGACATAAAAGAGAACTAAATAATGTCCACTTGTCCTTGTAACATTACTCAGCATAAAGTTTATTATAGAGACCCAACCCCTTTGACTCCAGTGTAATTGGATTCCTTGGGCTCTGTGCTAAATCAGAGTGAGGATGGAAGTGTTGGGCTAGTTAAAGGCTGGACGAGACCCATGCAGGTAGCTCGGAAAAAGAACGGACACTGAAGCATTCATTCCGAGGGACATCAGAATGAACTTGAGGCGACCCACAAAATATTCTGTCCCATGTTTTACCTTCATTCATTTCATTCATTTAGCAGACACTTCTTTCTAGAGCAACTTACAAAATGAGGAACAACATCCCAACTACAATGCAGAGGAGGCCCTGGGAAAGAATCCCCTAGGTATAAGACTGTAACTGGTTATCAACTCAAGAAGACGAGACAACAAAACTGCTAATTTGGACTAATTTCTGTTGTGTAGTATTGCGTTTGGGCACAATCAGTAGTAAACTCTTCTTGTAAAAGTTCATTTCAGTCATCAACTGAAGAAAATGATTGACTGTCACTGACAGGGAATTACAAAGAAAAGCATTGACAAAATACCAATTTGTTTGCTTCTTCTGAAGCATGAATCAAATCTATGAAGCAGATCATCAAAGCAACACAGACTCTTTTACTGTTTGTGGTACTAACAGGTGTGTCCAAACACAGGTAAATAAAGACACTTGTATCATAATGCTGCCCCACGATGACTCACAATACTCACAAATCAGCACTCCTATATGGAGTGATACATCTGTTTTATCTTCCCTCATCTACCTCCTTCTTCTCCTCGTCCCTCTCTTCCCTCCTCTACTTCTATCTACCACTTCCGCCTCCATCACACTTTGACTGGTACTGATAGGCCTAATGTAGACACTACTATAATGTAGACACTCCTATCCTCTAGTAATAGTATTGACAGATGCAGTATTATTTCTAGTCAAGCTCTCTTCTGCACTGTAGCTTGAAAGTTATTATTGCTGTAAATCGCTTTGGATGAAAGCAACTGCTCAATGAATATATGTCAATGTAAATACAGCATGCCGTTCCCAAAACCACCTGTTGAGGCTTTATGTAACACTGCATCCTGTCCTGGAGACTCTAAGCACACAATAACCATGCATTCTTAATTGAGTCAACTCATCCTGCATGAAAAGCAGTGCTCATCAATCAGAGACCTGATTGTGGTCTGACAGGTTGAGCGGATAGTGTAACTAGAAGCATTCAGGCGTCACCGGTAATGGGACACATCTTTGATTGTGCTTGCACGATGTTCAGTTTTAACATCCATAATTCTCCAAAAGTGAAAGCACAGACTGAATTATGTAATGGACTAACTTAAAATACGGAGAATTCAACCTAATTATTTTATACAACTCCTTTGTCGACTTCTCTCGACAATGATATGACTTACTGTCACAACCTTCCTGTCCTTGATATAACCATACAACTTTGAAATGTTTTTTTTTTTTTGTGTGCTATTTTCAACCTTTAGTTCTGCCTGTATCCAAAGTGATGCATATCAGACTATTGGAAAGCAAGGATGCTATTATATACCAGACAAGTTAACGATATGTAAATGAAAGAAGCAATTCAACCAATAAACCTGTTGTATTACAAATGTTCGCTATACGTCTATGCAAAACAGGAGAGGAGTTTCACCATGGAAGTAACTTATACTTACCTACTTACTTACTAAGTATTGTTATCCATAAAGGTTGACCTAGAAAAGCTCCTACAAGTGGCACCACTTGGCGCTGTGCTGTATCACCATAACAATACCACGTATACTGTATGCTCCCTACAATGACTATAAATAGTAACAGATACCTCTATTGATAGTGTGTATTGACATGCCCTAAGTGGCTCCATGGCATGTGCGTCTAAGCATCAGTGGGGCCCGTTCAGGGGACGGAAAGGAGCTGCCATCTGCATCAGGCATTGATGAGTGGTTAGTAATTAGCTGAAAACGGATCGGCCTAATCAAAGATCAGTAACTGGACTCCGGGCCTGCCTGTAATTTTGTGTATGCAGGAAGGGGGGGGGGGTATTAGAGGAGAGGAAAGGTGGGGTGGGGTGGGGTGGGGTGGGGTTGGGATGGAGATTCGATGCAGGTGGAGGATACTGTTTCTGGAGCCTTGTGTTACACGCAGTGGGGTTGCGGTGGAAGTGGCTGAAGTGGTGGCGGTGGAGGAGGCTAATAGGAGTAATGCCGAACGGGGGATCTTTTCCTGCCCCCCCCCCCCCCCGATAAATGATTCAGCAGGTAGGCTGGAGCGCAGAGCCAGACTCAGCTCATTAGGCTGAATGGACCAGGCAGGGCAGGAAGCCGCGGCTGCCCGCACGAGAGGCTACACCTCCGGGCCACGGCCCTCTTAACCGGGCACCCCAGCGGAGGCCGTCAGAGAGAGAGAGAGCGAGCGAGAGAGAGAGAGAGTGTGAGCGAGAGAGCGGAGAGCGGAGAGCGACGCGCACACGGGCACTCCTCATTAGGGTTACCCATACCGCAAGAGTCAAAATCGAACCCTCGCCCGCTTTTGGTCAACGCCCTAGTCATGTGTGGGCTAATTTGGCAGTGAAAAGGTTAGTTGGAAATGGACCGCCAAAGCACGCTGGCTGGATTGCATGTTCACTGAATGAGACCAGACAAAGCAATGGATATCCAGGTACTCTGCTTTTTAAGAGCATAATGAGTCTCTGTCTGCTGTATCTCTATGTTGAATGTGTATCTTTTGTTACTGTAGAATCTACAGTGTAAATTATTCTTTTTTTGTGTTGTAGAATGATTGAATGCAAAAATTGTTCAATACATGGTTTACTATGGTATAATAAGAGCCAAAAGATAAAACTTTGTTAGAAAACATTAGTATGAGATCTTACTGTGTTTTCAAGAGAGCACACACAATTGGAACAAAATTGTAATTCAATTTCATTTGAATCTTGAGTCACTCCAACCATACTTTCCAGTTGATAACACCACGAGTGTTTCTCTAACACAATAAATACGACTAACACTGGAACAGTGTGAAACAGCGTTAAAAACGTTTCCAGACATAACACTCCGGTCTACCCATGTTACATATAGCCAACCCTCCCCACTCTGGGGGGGGGCCGTGGTTTAATACATTTTTAAGCATGCTTGCATCGAGGACATTTAGCAAGGCGGTTGCAGAGCCATCACCATTAGCACGCCACTAGACTTGGTGACAGGTGACGCCACACAAAAGCCCGGACTCTTGAGTTTCTTGCGGCTATCTAGGCCAGCGGCGGGTGTTGCCCTAGGTGACACAGTGTCAGTCACTGACCCCGAAAGCGGACGTTGTGGTGGCTTTTCAGGAGCGGCTGGCCACCGTGAGCGAGGAGTAACCGGATCCGGCCCCGGGGGCCGGTGGGGGTGACGGAGACAATGGGCCGGCCTCTCCGCTGATGCCTGGCGAGAGATGGCCGTGCCGCCTCTCCTGTTCCCCCTCTGATGGCGGCCATTAAAATGGGGTGTCTTGTTGCTCTCTCGCTCCCACTCCCTGTCCTCCTTGTCATGTCGCGCTGACATTCTCGCTTTCTCTCTGGATTCATCTTTCCATCACTCACCCTTGGTTCTCAGCCATGCTAATTTGGGAAGTCTCAGTGAATCCAATAGATCATTTGGCTCTGGCATTTAAAACTGTTTTTACTTTGGCCAATAAGTGGCTATTTCTTTCTCTTTCTTTCACTCTGCTCCCGCTTTGCTATCTCTGCCTCTCTTCCCTCGATATCTCCTTAATCATGCTAATTTGGAAAGTTGTAATAAATCCAAGCCTGTGCATCTAACCCTTTTTCCATCTTGGCCAGTAACATGTAGCTGTCTCTCCCTTGCTCTCTTCTCTCTCTCTCTCTCTCTCTCTCTCTCTCTCTCTCTCTCTCTCTCTCTCTCTCTCCCTCCCTCTTTCTCTCTACACACACACACACACACACACACACACACACACACACACACACACACACACACACACACGGAGACACACACACACACATCCTCTTACCTCATCTCAGCCTTGGTGTCAGATTTTCATCCGTTGAGTGTTGTGGCCCTAGTCATGCACTTCCGTAATCTCTGCCTTGGCCTAGTGAAGCATGCCATCACAGGGTCATCAACATCAAATTATTACACAGAGCCAACTTGGCTTAGTACAGAGCTTGTTTCCTGAAACCTTTCACAGAGATTACTCTTTCTCAAACATTTTACCGCTACTTGATATCCACGTGTGAAACCATTGGCAGCTTCTAAGTGTTGTCTTTAAACCTCAAACACCCAAGCCATCTTAAAATCTGCAGGCTGCTGTTTTTCTTCCCTTTGCTTATATAGGTGTTGGGGATGACCTTCTGGTGTTCTGGTGACCTTCAGTGCTCATTCACTGACATGTCTATGCTTCTGTACTGGTGTAGTTTTGTCTGCTTATCGTAAGGCCATGCTGTCAGTACATTCTTACAGTTTCATATGCTTGTAGTTGCATCGTTCTCAGTTCAGTAGTTCTGTGTTTGTTCAACAGGATATATGGCTATAATGGGTATTGCTGAGAAGCATCTTGAGTGCTGGACAAAGAGGGAGTTTTCCACATGTGGTTTGATGAGATAACACATGGGAATAATCATGTGTAGAAATACGAATAATCTATACATAATCTACATTACGTAACCACAATGAAGTAATCCCATTAAGTACAGTGAACCACAATATTACATATCAGTATAACATATTTACATACAGTTTGACACTGTATGTAAATATGTATTGTTAAACTTTAATTTAGCAAATTTAAAACATCCACAAACCATTACTTCTTGTTACTCATATTATGTTACAATTATAATATGTTGAGACTGGAGCACTGTCAGTGCGTGGGAGCCTGTTTTTCAGACAGGGCAGGAATCGTACCACTCCTTCCTAAATGAGATAACAAACAGCCGGCACAAAAATAGGGACGGATGGCATGAGCTATATTTGATTGATATGACCCGTAAAACACGGCAAGGCATTCATTTTATTCACCGTGTTGAGTTGTTGAGTTTAGTTGATTTTAGTTGATTGCCAAGAAAGATGCCATGAACCCCCCCCCCCCCCCCCCGAAACTGTCACTCTCAAAATGGACCCACTAAATGATCAACACATTTTTTTTTTACAAATAGAGTGAAAGTGGTTCACCGTGATCCCCTTAGAATTTGATAAAATGGGGAAAATGAATGCCTTAAAGCTCTCAGACATCTTTCATTAACTTAGGCCTACTTTGGAGAGTTAGAACTAATGAGGAAAACACCTCCATCTGCATGTGTATGTTAGCACGTACATACTGTACTGTTTAGTGTGTGTGTGTGTGTGTGTGTGTGTGTGTGTGTGTGTGTGTGTGTGTGTGGGTGTTTGTGTGTGTATATACAGTATGTGTGCGTGCATGCTAGGTGGAGGGAGTTCTATAGGGAGTGTATTTCCATGTGTTTATCGTGTCTCTCAGGGGATACATGAAGATAATTGGGTTTATCAGGCTATTGCTCTCTCTCTCTTTCTCTCTCTCTCTCTCTCTCTCTTTGTGGAGGGGAGTGCATGTATGGATGTGTTATGTGTTTTGGTACACATGCGCGTGCACACACACACACACACACACACACACACACACACACACACACACACACACACACACACACACACACACGAGGGAAATGGTATCAGGAAAGCCAGATGAGAACAATAAAGACATGATGAATTACTGCATGAGCTGATGCCCTTGGCCTATATTGCTCCCCATGACTAGGCCTAGCTGAGGTTTCCTGTGGTTTCAGATGAAAATAGCCTTGTTTTTCCCCAAAAATAACTTGCAGAAACTTTGGGATACAAGAAAACATCTTCCAAAGTCTTTTGTCCGTATGCCGTAGACCTAAACTTCTTTATATCTCCTAATTATGCTGTTATGTACACAGTGTTTATTGTTTATCTTAAGTTGTTTACCACGCTTACGCCTAGAACAGTCAGAAATGCTTGATCACCTCTTCCCTTTCCGCTAAGTTTAATATTCTTAATAGGCCCGTAGGAAATCGTAGGAGTGGGTGTGCGCTGGTGGAGGTGCTGGGGTCAACAAGTCACTATTTCCTCTCACTTTCCCATTATATAACCCCTGCTGTGCTTTCGAAAACGATACTGGAAGACACACACTCACACACATATACGCACACACACACTCATAGCAATAGGGGACTCAATCTCATCCAAGGTAGGGACTGAGCTTTCGCTCTGTATTTAGGGATAATGGCTCATCAGTAATACATTGCACCTGCATAGAGATTGTGAGTGTTGTTAGAGTAGTTTTAGATTGGAGTATCTGTTGTCACTGTTGTTAAAGACCTTCACTGTGAATGGTAGTGAAAGATTAGGCAATATCAAAATATTTCAAGTTTTGAAATTTGTGTTTTAACCAAGAATTCCTGAGAATATGGTGTGGTTGTCTATTTGTTTAAATAATGGTACTCTTGAGTAGAGTTAAGCCTGGTAAAGCCTTACAGCAGCCTTATACTCAAGAACCACTGAATTAGAAGTGGTGCAAACAGGGATTGTAACATCTAGTCCTCTCAAATATCATTTACTAATCTTCTTTATGTCTCCTACCTTCTTTATATCGCTCTGTCTCTAAAGTCCTTACTCTACTCATTTGATGGTACAGTATCTGATCCTCAAGAGATTACATGATGGTAATGTAGAATAGGCAGTGTCTTCATAACTGTTTATTTTATATTTGTCTGACCATACATGAATACTGTATGTGTGCGTAACATATACAGGTTTCTACCAACGTAACTGAGTAAGATATATTTCAGTAACGTTTCATATAATATAGATATATCATTGTAGTATTCTTTCACCAACTTAGTCCTTTCTGTCATGTCAGAATTAATTAATTAAATGTTTTAAATAACACAGTCGGAAGACAAGCCGTGTGATATTGCCCTTATACGGAAGGTGTGCTTGTGGCACACGTGAGTCCATCTCTCTGCATGTCAGCGTGGTTCCTCTGGGACCGTGCCTCGCATCCGCTGGTGGACACTCCGACAGGTGACGAATCGCCCGGTGGTCGCGGAAATCAGCTTGGAAGCAGATTAGATAGCTGCCCTCCCAAACGTAAATCTTTCACTGAGGGGGACAGATCCTCTCAAGGCCATTTCCTATTCTGTGTCACTGGCGTCTGGGCAGTGAAACTGGTGGACACAAACACAGATGAGGAGAGAGTCTCTGAGCTATCAGACTTGGGACCTACGGTACAGTGCAGTCATGACGTTTATTCTGGACGTATGGTGAGAATGTACTGACAGAATGGCCTTACGATAAGAGTGCATGGCCGGAAGAGGACCGGAGGGATGTCCTTTGGCCGAGCCACGGCCTTGACATATCAAGGGTGGGGGGGCTAGTAGGGAGGTTGAGAAATTGACACCTGGCTAAACAACAGTTGAAAAAAAACAATATCCAATTGTCAGTTTGATTTCTCAGAAATTTGTCATTTCTCAAAAACAGTGTGAAAATGCTTCACTTGCGATCCTGTAGCGAAAGTTCCTTTGGATAAAATAGTCCAACAAAAGAATATGTCAAAATGATTTAGGACATTTAATTCCAATACCAACATTTTAGGTGTTTTTTGTACTTTGATTTACTGTACATGTATAGTATATTTACTTACATTTATATTTACAGTATGTGTCATATATGAAACCACTGAGGAAAACATTCCCTAGACAACACAGAGTTAGTACCTTTCAGGAGTGATGGTAATGAGTACAATATATTTGTCCTGTTCTCTTTGGGAGTTGAATCCACTACTTTGGTTTCTCCTATATGGCTATCTTCCATCCATTAAGCTAGGGGAGCAACATTTGTGTATATTTTTATGGACAGGTGTATCCATATGAGAATATACTGTAAATGATTTCTCCTCCTCCTCTTACTGGGTTGGTTACTCTATGATGATTGATGGAATCTCTATGATGCTGTGATTGAGACTATAAACGACTTCTTCGCTCTGTGTCTGGATTGGCTACTCTCCTTGATGCTGTGTCTGAATGAGAGCATGAACTCTCATGGGTATAGGTAACGGGAACTCTGGCTCGTCGTGATTGGCTGTTAACTCACTGATGCTGTGACATAACCTACTTCCTACCATCTCTTCTCTTGGCCGGCCACTGACGGATTGTCATTCATGTTGGGACTGGTCACAGGGCCTGGAGGAACGCTGTGATCGCATCCTGAGGGAGATGGAGGGCTCGCTGACGGCGCGGGACCGGGTGGGCATCCAGGACTTTGTGCTGCTGGACAACTACACCAGCGAGAGCGCCTTCCTTGACAACCTGAGGAAACGCTTCCACGAAAATCTCATTTATGTGAGTCTCTGCGGGACAGATACTGAAGTTACTTTGGGAGGCGGGTTGGAAGTACTCTGTAGCCCTCGACATTGATGTAGATGAAATTGAGATAAACATTTTCTACGATAATCTACAGGTTCACACTATCTTAAAGTTCACACTTTTGTTAAAACATTATTTGTTGTTATTAAACAAATCTAATCACATGTAACATACTGTGTAAGTGTTATAGCAGCGAGTAGTGAAAGAGTAGGTGAGTTTGACCTAAAGACCTTACCTGGTCTCGAGAGAGCGCCTGTGTTTAAAGGGGAGTATTCCATCAAGTGCTTGAGAATTGAAATGCCATAACAACTGACTGGCCAAACTGCTTGATTAAAGGTTTCATTTAAAACCCCTGTAGTGGTGCTCTCAAAAGCTGACGTAGCAATCAGGACAGCGGAATGGTCTCCTAAGGTCAGGAGAGGCCCTTTAAACATAGATCTCCAGGAACAGTCATGCTGAGAGGGACTGCCTGGCACTGGCTTGATTTCCTTTGATTGTGTTTGTACTTAATATAACCGGTGCTGAACCAGTCCATCTCACAGCATTGACACACAAACAGCATATTTTTATTCTCAACTAATATCAATCACACTTATTCTGAATGGAAAGGTTGTGGTAATATCTTATGGAAAGATTTTGGACGAAAATCAGCCATCATGTGCTATCAATGTTCTCATGCATGCACAGTAAAAATGAAAATGTTAAGTAAAACTTGCCCAGTCGTAAGTTAATTGAAAAGAGTAATTCTCTTGTCTGTAATTCTCTCTAACCCTAACCCTAACCCTAACCCTAACCCTAACCCTAACCCTAATTCTAACCTACAGACCTACATCGGGACTCTCCTTGTCTCAGTCAACCCTTATAAAGAACTAGGCATCTACTCCAAAAAGCAGATGGATGTATACATGGGAGTTAACTTCTTCGAACTGCCACCACACATGTACGTTTACTGCACTCCCTCAATATAGTGTGTGAAAACAGCACAGTATGTTTTGGCGATTGATTTTGAATGACCAAGATGATGTGTAAATGTGTTTTAGATTAAATGTAGGCATACTCATAATCTGTGTGTTCATAGACTTGGCGATATGACAAATACTGTATGTAACAAATAGTATTGTTATGACTATGATTGTAGCCATTGTTTTTTGGGGGGTTTTTTTAAGTATATTTTTTGGGCTTTTTTATGCCTTTAATGATAGAGACAGTGAAGAATAGACAGGAAGTGAATGGGAGAGAGAGCAGGGGTGGGATCCAGAAAGGACCACGGGGTAGGAATCGAACCCGGGTCGCTGGCGTACGGTGCAGGTGCCCCAGCCAGTTGCGCCACAGCTGTGCAGGGGCGATTGTAGCAATTGTTACGATTGTACATCGTCTGATGACCCACGACTATGATTTCAGCTTTGCACTCGCAGACAATGTTTACCGCACCATGCTCAGTGAAACAAACAACCACTTCATCCTGATCTCGGGTGAGAGCGGGGCGGGGAAGACCGAGGCCTGCAAAAAGGTCCTGCAGTTCTACGCCGTGAGCTGCCCAAGTACCCGGGTACTGGACAATGTCAGAGACCGCCTGCTCCTCTCCAACCCTGTTTTAGAGGTAAGCATCCTCTATGTCTGTGACTGTTCAGGAGTGTTTGCTTATAGGCACTGTTGCTATATAATGCTACCGTCATTTCCCAACTATTAGCCGCGGCTTATACATACATTGATTTTGCAAAATTTCTTCAGCGATGAGGTAAATACATGGGGGCAGTAATATGATATGAATATAGTTTTGTTTCTTTTAACTTGCATAAAACTCTGTCCTGCAGCTTATACACAATGTGGCTAATACACAGGAAATTACTGTGAAATGTTTCAAGATGGTTAAATGATGTTATATGTTAAGACTGCAAGACATGCAAATATTGAAATGTTGCATAAGAATATGTCAAAACATTTGTCTTTTAGGCTTTTGGAAATGCAAAAACACTGAAGAATGATAATTCAAGCCGCTTTGGGAAGTACATGGACATACAGTTTGATCACAAAGTAGGTCAAACACAGGTTGAAAATACTGAGAAATGAATGCCAGACTAACAAACCAGAATGGCTGGACAACTAAACCATTTACAACCAAGATTAAGGAGATTAAAATGAGTGATATTTGCTACTACATGTATATGATATGAACTCTGTGAAGACTACGTGTTTGTGTTTTATGGTAACACTTCACTTGGACAGTCAGACCACAGTGGCTTATCTGTTAAGATTTATGTTCAGTATATGTAGCATTATTGTTGAACAATACTGACCATCTACTTCACCAAATCCAACTGCTATCTTTAACCTTAAACTTAAATTCTAGTTAGCAGTATCAACAAATAGTTTGCTGATAATTTCAGGCAGACTATCCAAGTGAGAACGTTTTATGAAATCATCTATAGTACAGAGTAGGTAGGCAGACAGACAGACAGACAGACAGACAGACAGATAGACAGACAGACAGCCTCCTTCAAACCATCACTTTAAACACACCTTTCTAATCATCAGGGTGGAGCGGTCGGAGGCCATATTCTCAACTATCTGCTGGAGAAGTCCAGGGTGGTGCACCAAAACCATGGCGAGAGGAACTTCCACATCTTCTACCAGCTGGTGGAGGGTGGGGAGGATGAGTTACTGCGGTGGTTGGGCCTAGAGAGGGACTGCCAGAAGTACAGCTACCTCGTTCGGGTGAGAATAAAGGTTGCTTAGTTAGTAACTATGCAAAATCGATTTAGCAAATGTAACACCATGACAAAACGCTAAGCAGAACAGATGTGGGTCAGCTAAAAGCTGTCTCATGCTGTCTCATTCATGCTGTCTCATGCTGTCTCATTCATGATGCATGAAAACTTCTGCTCGTAGACTAACTTTACGCTTTGCCCAGAGTTTAAATATAGTGTTACTTCAGTAGACATATTAGTGACTGGTTTCTGCCATTCTTGATCCCTTGAGGGGGAGACAGTTTAAAAAGATATTTCTTGGTGGAGGTAAGATATGACGGCCAATTAATATATATATATATATATATATATATATATATATATATATATATATATATATATATTTTTTTTTTTTAAAGATATTTTTATTGGGCTTTTATGCCTTTAATCAGACAGGACAGTGTAGGGTGACAGGAAACGAGTGGGAGAGAGAGTAGGGTGGGATCCGGAGAGGACCATGGGCGGGAATCGAACGACTGGGGCCATCATGAAATATTTTAACCTGAATTTAAGTCTTCTCTGGTCACTTAGAAATACAGTAAGATCCCTTCCATCTGTTCTTTATGTCTAGGGTAACTGTGCCAAGGTGAGCTCCATCAATGATAAGAGTGACTGGAGGACTGTGCAGAAAGCTTTTACTGTGATTGACCTCAGTGAAAGCGATGTGGAGGTGAGACACTGAGAAATATGCGCTGATTTTGTTTTTGTTATTGATTTATGAATGCCTTGTCATGTGTGTGTATGCGTGAGTATGAATGTTGGTGGAGTTCCTCTGTTGACTGTGTTTTCTGTGTGTCACGCTGCAGCACCTATTGGCGATCATTGCTAGTGTTCTTCACTTGGGAAATGTCCAGTTTGAGAAAGGTGTGAGGGGTTATGCTGCCCTGAACAACAGCCTTGAAGTACACTGGCTTTCGAAGGTGCGTTTCAAACAAACTGTCCATTCAGCACAACAGCTGAATACAGGTGGTCGGTTAATAAACAGATCAATCGTGAGTGATTGCGTTCACAAGGAATGGTCGATCCATGTTTCAGGCAGACCCTTGATCTGAGACAAAGGAAAACAGTTATTCTAACATCTGTGTTGTTGTTGTTGTGAGGCTTTAGTACTGAAAATATAAGTACTGCAATAGAGTGTCTGAGTAAATATTCTCTGTCCTTTCTACTAGCTGCTTGGGATTCCGCCACAGATTTTGCAGCAGGGTTTAACTCACAGGAAGATTGAAGCCAAATCTGAAGAGGTATTTCAAGGCATTTCAATCAAGACCTTATTTCTCTTACCGATGTTGAGGTATTTGTCGTAGCTGTTTGAGTAAGGTTTATACTTGTGCTTTAGTCTTTTTTTAAAAATAAATACATTGGTTCTAAAATGGCCAAATTATACACAACTGTTTTTACCTGCTGTTAGTTTGGAAGAGATCTATTCTTTTAATGTTGTTAATATCTTACTCCAGGTACTCAGTCCCTTCACCACAGACCATGCAAAATGCGCCAGGGATGCACTCGCCAAAGCCATCTACGGCCGCACATTCAACTGGCTGGTGGGCAAGATCAATGAGTCCTTGGTTAACAAGGTGCAGTTATTTTATGTGACAGCCTGTAATGATATACTATATGCAAGCAACACAGCATAGTAGTATCACATAGTTCAGTAAAATGTTTTTCAGTTCCATAATTTACTGTATGTATTAATGTTTCCATAGGATTCAACAAGGAAGACCGTCATTGGCCTGATAGATATCTATGGATTTGAAGTTTTCCAAACCAATAGGTCAGATACCAACTCTTGAGCAAATCCATAACTCTTCTAAAAATCTTCACCAGAATGTTACAAAGAGGCTGGCCGTAACCGTTTTCTGTATTTGTTGTTGTTGCTGTACTGTCGTGGTGGCATACACTGCAGTTTTGAACAGTTCTGCATAAACTACTGCAATGAGAAGCTACAGCAGCTCTTCATCCAGCTGACACTGAAATCTGAGCAGGAGGAGTATGAAACAGAAGGGATCGAGGTAAAGAGATGCCATATTTTTTAAATGTAGAATTGGTGTGATTGAGTTCAATGCACATGAAGTGTACACTATATATGTTCACACTTGATAAAAGATCTTTTGCTCTTATTATGGTAATAAAAAGGTAAATCAGAGATGCATCTCCTGTTGAAGCATTTTCAGTGCACACATTGTTGTATGCTGATTACATATGCTGTACAGTACAGTAGGTTCTGCTAGACCGTCATCACCAAAACACTCTCCTTGTTTTTTGACTCACACTTTGATTTGACTCACACTTTGATTTGTTGACCTCATTGCCGTTGCACTTGGCAAAGAAAAACATTGAGGTCACTATTACATTCTCACCTGCCTTGCTCATCTCAGTGGGAACCAGTGCCATACTTCAACAACAAGATCATCTGTGACCTCGTGGAAGAAAAACACAGAGGCATGATCTCCGTCTTGGTAAGAGCAACAGTTTCCTCTTTAATTCATTTTCACACACCAACCCACCCCAACACACATCCATGGGGTATAAACAATGAGGACATTCCATATTTATGATAATAATAATAATAATAATAATAATAATAATAATAATAATAATAATAATAAGCCTTTCTCAAACCCAAGGTCGCTTTACATAGTGGAAAGGAAAACACAACAAACAAACAAACACTACTATACACACACAAACACACACACACACTATAAACGTCTTAATTTTGCAAAAAACTTCATTTCATTCATTCATTTTCATCGGTTTTTGCTATGTTTCTGGTCTGTAAAACAGTGCTTGCTGTAGCCTGAAATTACATTATATTTATTTTCTTAGCTTGTGAGGCTTGTGTTATTCATTCTAGTCTTTAAAACATTTAGAAATGCAAACTTCTGGTGTAAAGAAAAGCAACCGGTCATTACCTGGTGTGGCCTTTGCAGGATGAGGAATGCTTGCGTCCTGGAGAGGCCACCGATCTCACCTTCCTGGAGAAACTGGAGGAGACGTTGAGTGGACACCCTCACTTCATCACGTTAGTCTTTACTACAAGTACTCAATTCAATTCAATACATTTCAGTTTGTAATTATTAAGTTGAAAAGCGCTTTTGCACCTCTTTTGTGGGGACAGGTGCGTTGGATAAGGTAAATATAACCAGTAATACTCTATAGGCCATGTGCATGACCGAAACGTTGTGAATAAATGTTTGGCATGCATAATGGACAGTGTGCGGGATTTTCTCTAAAAAGTATTACTAGTTTTGAATTATTTAGGATCAAAACTATTGAAATTGTCTGAAGATGCGTTACAACCCCTCAGACAAGAACGGTCGGTTAAACGACTGTTGTTATTTTTACAGATTGATTAAACAGCTATTGCTATTGTTAGATCGATTATACAACTACTGTTATTGTTCTTCACATTATGACATTTTAATCCCACAGGCATAAACTGGCAGACCAAAAGACCAGGAAGACCCTTGATCGAGGAGACTTCCGTTTGATTCATTATGCTGGGGAGGTCACATACTCCGTTCAGGGTCAGTGGAAAAGAGCATGTTTCTAACAAACACATCTACATATCTTTTGATCACGGAACCTTCTCTTTGTCTCCCCTCACCTGGTGTGCTTTGCCAAGACTTTCACTGTACTTTTTATGCTCTGCCTAAATCTTGTTTGTTGTTTATTGACCCTTTCCAATACATGCATGTACATACAGTGTGTTTGTTATTTGTCCATTTGAGGGAATATTTTGAGTCATTGTAGGGTTTAGAAGATGGAGTTTAGCCAGGTGAAAGGGATATTCTTAATGCATTGCCAGATGTACTCATGAGCTATTTCTTCTATTTTTTCTAGGATTTCTGGATAAAAACAATGATCTCCTGTATAGAAACATAAAAGAGGTAGGAATCCTTCCTTTCAAATCCTCGTAGTTCCCATATTAATGTAAACATAGAACTGATGTATAGGTTTAAATGCCACAAATACATACCTTAGGTTGGTTCATTTTAGGTGATGCGTCAGTCCCAAAATAACATCATCAAGCACTGCTTTCCAGCCAGTGAACCTGACAGCAAACGAAGACCAGAAACGGTACAGAAAAGGTTTCATGATATTTCATTATATGTTATATAGACACTATATGACATATGAATCTCCCCTAATAGTGGGCATATTAAGAGGCAATGTTTGTTTTCCTCGTTGGCCCTGACAGTATAGACCAATTGATATGGACAAAGATCATGTACTACTGTATATGAAAAATACAAGTCATGAAATTGCATAAGTTGAAAACCTTGCATGGTTACAACAAACAGCTTGGCCCAATATAACTGTTTGTTTTTCTAAAAAGAACACTATACCACTGAAAGTGACACCATGACTGTTGGTTTTCGATTCCACAGGTAGCCACACAGTTCAAGACTAGCCTCGTGGGCCTAACGGAGATCCTGATGTCGAAGGAGCCCTGGTATGTGCGTTGTGTGAAACCCAACGATGGCAAACAGCCAGGTGAGCAATCGAGCAGGTCGGCTTGTAGATCCACTCGACTCGCCGTGTACATCTCAATCTCACTACGTATCTTGCCTCCATTAGGACCTGTAATTGTTCAGGAGAGTGTGTGTGTGTGTGTGTGTGTGTGTGTGTGTGTGTGTGTGTGTGTGTGTGTGTGTGTGTGTGTGTGTGTGTGTGTATGTATGTGGCTACTTGGTCCTGAATGTTTTATGACACTGTGCGGTGGCTGTGTGTGGTCTGACCTCTAGCTTTCCCCCGCCGTAGGACGATTTGATGATGTAATCGTGAGACACCAGGTAAAGTACCTGGGGCTGATGGAACATCTCCGGGTCAGGCGGGCAGGCTTCGCCTACAGGAGGAGATACGAGGTCTTCCTACAGAGGTACTCTATACCCTATAGGAGGCAGAGTTGTGACTCCACATCCTTTCTATAGGACATATATGTCAAATGTAGGCAGAAACATAAAATAGACGTTCTATTCACACAAAACCACCACACTCTCTCTTTTTTGTTAATGTTCTCCATACACTGATAAAAGCCTACTGGCGAAAGGGTTTGGTACTCCTGCCGTTACTGAAACAAATATTACAAGGCAATGAGAGTATTCTGGAGTGCGACTATCTTTTTTAGTTTAGAAAAATACAATTGTCGGTGGCGACTTGCAGTGTCTTTTGAATTGGTGTAGTTCAAATTTTGTTACCTCAAACATCTCACCCAGGGATGTGATTGGCAAAGGACAAAAAAGCAGGAAAATATACACCCCCCCCCCCCCGTGTAAAAAAAAAGTTTGTGAACTGCTGCTCTCGTGTACGGTAGTGTCGGCTACTGTGCACGTCATAAATGTAATTTACAAGGCAGGTCCGGGGGCATGCCCCCCCGGGAGAATTTTTTTGAAAAATAACGACATCTGATGACTTTTGAGAACTATTGATAGCCTAAATATATTTCATACATTATAAAATATTACAATATAGTCTATAAGGCCTAAAGAAACTCATTTATAGAAAAGTAACCTAGGCCTACTCAAGACTAAACCAGATATGGCTGAAATATGTAGGCTATCATGATAATTTTGCCAACAATGATGTAGAACCATGTATTCTCTCAGTTCATAACATGTTTTGTTTTAACTTAAACCAACATAAAGTTATCATTTTGACTACATTATTTAGTATAGGCCTACTTGATAACATATAGCCCTTACAGTCCTCTAGTCCTGTACAATATAGTGAACCATAGGCCTATTGACACTGATGCTGATTGAAGAGGTTGCTTGAAAGTTGTTGTATTTAAGTTCCAAAGAAAATCAAATTGCAGCACTCCCTCTCCTTCCAAAGTAACATGTCCTAACTCTCCTCCTAAAATTAATTACAGGCACTGTTATACAGTAGGCTACATCACTAGTTGTCCAAGTGCACGTACTAACTAAATGGAGAGCTAGGATTAAAATTCAGACTGTGTCTTTAAATAGGCGACTTTTTTCTATCAGCACAATGCTACAGTAGGCCATTTCCACTAAAAATTCAGCGGTAACCGCATTACCTCAAGGACACAGACGTTTAGTCAATCACGTGAACAGTGTGAAAGTTACAGTATTAATATAAATGTGTAGAGTAGATCCTCACACAACCTGGAAGAACTCCTAATAATCCTGCTTGTTTTGTGAAGTTGTGACTATTTCTGTTTCTATTCATCCTCACAGGTATAAGCCCCTGTGTCCAGACACTTGGCCAAACTGGAAAGGAACCGCAGCTGAAGGTGTGCAAATGTTGGTCAAACACCTGGGATACCAAAAAGAGGAATACAAGATGGGCAGGTGAACCAGGCAGCCACTATAACATGGACCTTTCTGACACCCTAAATATCCAAGTGCAATTGCTGCAATGATCAAGACAGATGAAAAAACTTTATTTTTGGCTTGTCTAAAAAACCCTAATGAACTGTCTAATGCAAAATTGTCATTTTTTCCCCCAAGAACAAAAATCTTCATCCGTCATCCGAGAACCTTATTTGCCACTGAAGATGCATTTGATGTTTGCAAACATCAACTGGGTGAGAACTCATTTAATAAATTGTTTATAGATTTTCAGATAGCATCTGGCTATCAGTTGCTACAGTGTATGCTTCTGGACATATAGGAAGTTTTATGTTACAGGGCAACAAATGCCATTAAATGTCAGTTAGACAAACAATGCTAATGGAAACAGATCATGTTCTACCTGAAGCTTGACAGGCACTTTCTCAGTCACTTACACTACACGTCACATGTATGACACACCAAAATGGAACATTGATTGTTACCTCAATGCCTATCGGGTGTTGGTTGCATAACATAAGTAATTGGAAAGGAATTTGGCCTGATTATTTGTCTGAGCTGACTAAATCAGGGTCTAATATCAGGCCAAAATTGTACAGTGTCTGTCTGGCTTGATGTAGTTGAATAGCCATAATGTCAAAGATGCATAAAGAGTGAAATTTAACACAGTTCCGCCGTCATAGATATGGGGAGTTCAGAGTTCCCAGACTACTTTATAAGGGTGCTAGGCATTTGAGGATTAGGTAGCTTGAGGGCTTAGATAACCCCTGTTTTACCAACCTGTGAAGAGTCAAATGCTCACAACTCTTTTCCCACCACCCCTATTAAATATTCTCCTTATACAGCTACCAGGATCCAGGCGAAGTATAAAGGGTACCGCGTGAAAGGGGACTTTCTCAAGCAGAAGGAGGCTGGTGAGTGGTGACCCAGAAACACTGGCTCCTTGGGCCCGCGGAGTGCCCCAGAATCAACCCAGTACCAGAATATGGGGCAACACTGTTTTAGAGGAGACTGCTACTGTTAGAGTTTATTGGATTAGACTCCCTCAGTATAAGTTGTAATATGTACAGTACTGTACTGTTAGAAAGTGTGTGTGTGTGTGTGTCTCCCTCTCTCTCTCTCTCTCTCTCTCTCTCTCTCTCTCTCTCTGTGTATTTCCTAATACTTTCATGGTAGAGGAGATAAGTATATATTTGTATTTGTTTCCTCTGTCCAGATAGATAGTCTGACCCCGAACAAACAGAGACATGATTTATCATGATTTATTATTACTTGATTAATCTGGAAGGAAACGGCAAATGAATGAGAACTCTGGTGCGGTCAGAGGTTTCTGATAAGCGAGCAATTAAAGGAAACATTTGATCCCCAGCAGGCAGAAACACTAAAAGCTCCACATTTACTCTAGTCACTAAACTGGTCTTTCATTGTCTGGTCTGTTTTTGTCTGAATGATACAACTCTGCCTTATTTGTATGTGTGCCAGCCACAAAGATCGAGAACTGCTGGAGGGGTATGATGGCCAGGAAAGAGAAGGAGAAAAGAGCATGGGCTGTCAAAGTCATTAAGAAGTAAGCCACAAACACCATGCATTTTATACGATGGAGACTGTATGTCATTAATACCGTTAACGTACAACGTTGTATTGGTTTTATATTAAGATTTTGATGTGCAGTTTTTACATAAATTAAGCATACTACTGGGCTAAAAAAGAGGAGATTTCCATTGTGGAAATGTCGAAGTCTATAGGACTAGGACTAATCCATGTACAGTAGGAAACTTGGCCCCGGCCATGACATTAAAATTCTGTGTAGAAATGAACAAACAATACAATATAGGTAGGGAATCTAGATCCTTCTATACCCCTAACACAGTTCCTCACAGCAGAAATATTTAATCTTATAGGTTTATCAAAGGTTTCATGACCAGAAACCAGCCAGTGAATGTGGACAACTCAGAGTACTTGGCGTTTGTGCGCCACAACTACCTCATGAGACTGAAGGAGAATCTGCCCAAAACTGTTCTGGAGAGACACCTCTGGCTCACTCCTCCTCCCATCATGAAGGAGGTACAGTAGTTTGTTGAAGGCTGTCTGCTAAAGCAAATGGTTTATTATTTAACATAAAACAGGAATTATGTTGTATAAAATGTTGTTATATGCAACTTGAATAATGTTGCATACCACATGAATAATGCTGTGTAACAGTGAGACTGTGGATATTGAGATGTCTGGATGTTATTGTTGTTATTGCTGTTTATCGAAATGACTATTTAACGATAACAGTATAAAGCCCATTTTATGTATTACAGATTTACTCTACATAAACACTAAGGTCGGTTCACTGTAACAGTGAAAAAAAAAGTCCCTTTGGGGGTATTATAGATAATAACTATTCTTTTATTGTTGTTTTCTAACCAGGCCTCAAAACTATTACGCAAACTCTACACTCGCCACATGGTGTGGAAGTACGTAAAAGGAATGACTGCACCGAGAAAAGCACAGGTGATCCCTGACCCCTGACAAGGACATGTTCCTGTACACCACCAATTAACCAATTAAGGCTCAATGATGTTTACCGTGTAGACACTACAGTTTATGGTATTAACAAAAAAAGACTACTGTATAATACTGCCAATATTGTTTTGTTATTGATTTGCTAAATACCATAACCATCTACTGTACATCTTGATTTAAATATTGATCAAATTGTGTACTGCTGGCAATTGTATATTGTAAATTGTATGGCAATATTATTTAATTATTGATCTGCTAAGTACCATAATCAACATCTTGATTTAAATCTTGGTCAAACTGTATGGCATGAATGTGAATCTGTTTATAGCTTCAGCTGAAAGGACTGACCAGTGCGCTGTTTAGAGGCAAGAAGGAGAACTACCCCAGCAGTGTGGGACGCCCATTCGCCGACACAAGGATAAGTAAGACTATTGTCTTTGTGAAATAAATGCAAACGTCTTTATTTTGAAAATCACCCATTGCATGCATTGTAACTTTACAGTATCAAAGGCATGTATACCGTAAGGTACAATGCGGTATTCAAATCGATACAGTAAACTGAGAAGTGAAATGAATTTCTCTTTTTCTTGTGTGCAGATGAACAAGACATCAACATTAAAGTCTTGCAGACACTTTGTCAGGAGGGTGTAAAGGTATAATACACTTTCACTCAAAAATATTTTTTATGTATTTTTATACACTGTTCTTTTGATATTTTATTCTGTTTCACTCTTTAAACCTTATTTAGAATCTAATGACCGCAAGAAAGTTTACTTTCATATAAAACATACTGAAATATTCTCTAGTTTATTATTGTCATATTCAGATCTTGCGAAGATATGACCATATCCAACCATGTCAGTTATTAAAAATAAGTCCTTTATAATGCTTTATAATGCACCTTAAGATAACAAATGACAGAATTAAGAGACGCAATCCTACATCAGCTGACAGTCAAAAGTACATTGGTCTTTGTTTTTCTACCCACAGTATGGTGTTCCTGTCATCAAGTACGACCGCAATGGCTTCAGGCCCCGTTTCAGGCAGCTTGTCTTCACACAGGTCGCTGCCTACCTGGTGGAGGAGGGTAAGGTCAAGCAAAGGATGGAGTACAGCTCACTGAAAGGTAACTACCGTGGTCATATCGCGGGCTATTCTTTTTGAGGCCAGTATCTATTTTACCATTAAAGTAGGGTGTGTTTATTCTGACATTTTAGCATTGCCAATTAAATTGATGTCATGTTGTTAACAGCATGGTTATCACTGGTTGGTTTGCAAGTTTTGTGACATGGCTCATAGGCGATTGAGGCATGTGTGTAAGCAAAATGGCTGATCTGTCTTCTCAGGTATATCTGTGAGCAACCTGAGTGACAACTTCCTAATTTTCCATGTGTCATGTGATGCCAAGCAGAAGGTAGGAGAAAATACCCCCCTCCCCCAAAATAGAATAGATATAAGGCTAAATTACAAAGTACTTAAAAATGTATATTTACTATCTGTTGCCACATAATTTATGCTACTTAGGTCCAAATTGCCCTTTTTCTTGTGGGACTATGCAGTGTGTGTCTGTTTGCAGGGGGATGTTGTTCTGCAGTGTGATTATCTGTTTGAAGCCCTCACTAAACTGTGTGTGGTGATGAACAGGAAAAGCATCATCAGCATCGTTCAGGGAAGGTGAGATAAAAATCATTCTAAGATGATTAATCGCGGTTTCCTAACTTTACCGAAAAAGAATAAATAAGCAATTATACAAGCTACAACTAAATTCTATATGTTGCTTTAACTATATGCAGTGTAAGATTTGACATACACCCTGGCCGGGAGGGGTTTGTGGACTTTAAGAGTGGTTCAGAGTCCATGGTATACCGGGCCAAGAATGGTCATCTTATGGTGGTGAGTATTCAACTTGAAGCACGTTGATTGAACTTGAATAATTCAAGTGTCCACAAGATTGAGTTGCACAGTGTGTTGTATGTATGATTCTTAACCTACTTTAGCTTCATGGCTTTTTAGTTGACACAAATGAGAATTGGTAGCAGAAACACTTTCGATTAAATGAACTGCAAACCCTGAAAACATTTCCTTAACGCACGAATGATTTCAATTTCCAGGAATCGACAAAGACAAAATCCCGATGACCCCCAAGCACTGGAGATAAGATGCACTTACAGCGCCTCCAAAAACAGCCTCAGTCCCATCTCATCTGGTCATTTGACTTCAGACTGAAAACAAGTAACTCCAAGATGGCTGCCAAGCCATGTCCATCCATAGACTTTTTTTCTACAAATCCGTGGACAGTGGTGTGATGTTATGATTCAAGATGCCCTCACCAACATCTGTATATCTCCACTGAGAACAAAAACACAGCTACTCACTGCTATCATCAAGTAGTTATTATAATACAAATACATGCTCCATGGCGCAACATTATTGTTAAAGCCACATTCTGCTTGTTTAGAGACATAAGACAGAGCAACAACCCTATACACTTTGGTCATGCAGGTCATGCAGTTCTCTTGTATAAACTAGACATCACAAAATGGCAGTAATGTTAAATCTAATGATAATAACAATAAGATACATAAACTGACCAAAAATTGAGACAATTATGTTTTTATTTTGTTTTGGCAATCTTTGTGTAGTCAGAATTATTTTCCTCAAGATTTTAAAATTACCAACACCAAGAATAAGGTCAGTACACATACTGGTGCAAAACTGTGTTTTAAGCGTGTTTAAAAGTGTAATACTTTTTCTGTTGTATAGGTTTGGAGAATCATATTTGTCTCACTCCATAGCAATGTTATATTTGTGTACATGTACAGTAGCCTACATTGTAAAACAAGTGTCACTTCTCCAAAAGCCACATGTTAGTTTTAGTTAATGACAAGTCTGTCCATCCGGTTTTATTGGCCAAATGCCATTGTAATATACTCCCTAGACTCACAAAGCCAGACACACATTATAATACATCTGAATTAACCAGATAGGATGGTCTGTGGTTTACAGATTCAGAAGGCAACACTTTCTATGTTTATTTGGGGAGGAATGTCAGTTCTGATCTTGTCTATTCAAAGCACCACAACTGCAACTATACTGTGTACTGTAAACTGTGGAATTGGACAGAAGTATTCCCTCAGATCCGTCCCTCATCACTACACAAGTTCATTTTCAAAAGATGTCAAAATACTGTACAGGTTGTAAGACATAACTATGCTATTTTATGAACTAGCCATGTGTATCATACTTTTATACTTCCACCAAGAACCTGCTTTACAATAAAGACAAGACCAAAAGTCATACTTGTGTACAAATATTTAATGTATTTATTAACATAAAATACAGACTAGTAAATACAATCTTGTGCAAATACAAATCTCACATGAAATGATTGTTTTACTGCAAAATGTCACTAAAATATTTTTGTTCTTAATTTAAAACCACTGAGGAAAAGGAATGCCTCACAGTACAAACAAATCTCAATCTGGTCACTTCTATTCGGCTTCATATAGATAATCACAGGGCTAGGTCTCATTTTGGTTGCTAGTTCTCTAAGCAGTGAATCAACACACAACCTACATGGGATCAGGCACTAAGGAATGTCGTGGTTTGAATATTAGGACATCAACATTTGACATGTCTCCAAGAACACATCCTAGCCCCTCAGCTGGTCTCAATTGTAGTTATTGTAACATTCTGACTACTTGCGCCTACAGCTACAGCAACAGCTCTGCATTAAAATCTTTGGCTGTTAAATGACAGACCCAAAGTCTTTGGTTAGAATTTGCACTACATCATATGTTCAATAGTTCTAAATTCAAATGTGAATTCAAATCTAGTGAGAAAACAGGGATTAGGTCAATTGATGACAAAGGTGTCCGCTAAATAGCATAACCATAACCATTATCCTAGTCCATAACTGCGGGAAATGGTCTTCAGCAGTCAATTATCTCAGGGGAATACTACTGTATTACACACTTGCCTCAGTAAAACAGAAACATTTGAATGAATTATGTGTTTTTACTATTAGGGAAAATGTGTGAAACTATTCATAGTTTTAGGTGAAACATGGTGCCTTAAATATGAAGTGATAATATTCATAATACATAAATTAGAGTGTCTGACTCTGCTGGCAAAATAAATGTGAATCAAGGAATAAGGCACTGTCTCTAATAAAGCTTTTGATAATGCTAGCATACACTTTCGTACTTGGTTGGTGACCAAGAGTCAAATGGAGTCATTGAGTCAAATATAACATATAACATGCAAATAGTCATGTTTAGATCCACTAATTGATAATAAAAAGAACTTTGGAGAATGGATGTAACGATTTAATATGGGAAATATGCAATATATATCTTTTTTTTATGCTTGTACACAATCACTAGTCCAAAAAAATGACCTAATACCATTGATAGTCTGCAAAGCTGGTTATGAAGTCAGTTCATATTTATTTATGCTTTACATATGTGTCCTCAATCTGCTAATAAGGCAACACGTTCAACCCACCTCTACTTGAGGGGGCCAAGCAAGACAACTGAAGGCATATAGCAGGGAGAACTCTTTCAGGCACCATTATCTTGTATGCCACTAAATACAGTAGATCAGATTTTAATCATATTTCATGTCAATATTCGGTGATGTGAGCACTGCTACTCTTATTACGGATCTGGGTTTGGAAGTAGGAATGGTGTCGGAGTATTAAGCCCATAGCAGCATGGTTCAGATCGCAAAGCATTGAACTGAACTGGAACATACTGGGTGACTGCAGTGGTAGCTGCTCTGAAAGTGATGTGCATTCAAAAACAAAAAATCAAACAACAAAACATAACAAAAAAAAAAGAGAAAGAAAATAAGGCTAACCTAAAAATATACAGCTTTTATCCTGAAGGACCAGTGTTAAGTACTAGTTTTTTTTATTCTTAAAACAGAATCCAGCATTTGAATAAACTGCTAGATTCCTAACGCTGGTCAGAAAGGGTGTCGAACAGCTCAGTACAAGCTGCGCAACATGAAACCTTCTCCACTGCAGCACAATTGCTTTTCGTGTGCCTGATGCACGACCAAAGAGTCATTGATCATGCTGACAATTTACTGCAAAAATTCACAACTACTGTACATGGCACTGCCATGTAAATTAAAGTCCATATTTTTCGAGCACTTGGGCATAGACAAAGCCTAAATCATACTCATATTGAAAATAGCAACTGCAATGGTGCTGGACCAAACAAAATCAACATGGTTTCTTATACCATATGGGCTGTATTTTTCCAAAAGCAATATTGTGCACGATGAGAAAGATAGTGTTTGAAATGAGTCTCTATATTTCAAGATAGTTGTAGCACAGCAAAACATTCCGGGAACACAGCTAATCATTGGTTCCTAAAGAGTTTTTGTTCATATCGACTTTTTGGTCAGTTGCATCACAATAAAGACTCCTTGAAAAGCACGATCAGTAGAGAGGTCTTTGTAACAATTCAGTGTTAAAGTGATTTAAAATCCTACATTAACGCCCTATTCAAAAGGACTGCTGGTAAAGGACCCCATTTGGCATAATAGGGGTGAAAGTGGAACGTTAAAAGTGTTCTTCGATTGGGACAGGTAGTGAAGTTATCGATACTGATAGTAGTACAGTATGTGTAGCCTTGGATGTGTGAGGTCATTTTGTGGAATTAGATTTGTCTTAACAGTGATCTCGCAGGTAGTGGTGTGTGATTGCCAGTGGTGGCAAGAGGTGTGTAATGCAAAAAAATTGACCTCATCTCCAGCAGCGAATGTGTGTTGGCGACTTCAGGTGATCTCACTGGTGGTGGTGGGTGCGGTCGTCGGGTCGCTTGATGTGGATCCGGCGGATCCTCTCGATGCGCTCCCGCTCCTCGTCCTCGTCCAGGTGGTGCGATCGCCCGGCGGCGCCACCTGTGGCTTCCAGCAGAGCGTTGTCAGGACCACGGCCATCTTGGGACTCGTAGAGGAGGATGTTCAGGGTCTCCTCATAGATTCGGGCTTCAGGGAACTCAACCTAAGGGGACAACAGTATAAAGCTTTAATACGGTCCACTCCATTAGAAGGACAAAATCTTGCATCATTCCAGCCCAAATTAAATAAATGCTAAAGTTGACCATTGTCTTCGGAGAGCCCTATTATGTCTGTCACCGTTATAAATCATTTCATCAAGTAATTTGATCATAGTAGATCATAAGCATTGGCGCAAGATGGTGGGTGAAAACCTGCACTCCCAAACTAGCTTTTCCAGTGCAACTTCACTTCCCTGGAAATGTCGGCCTGCCCTGCATCTCTTTAAGTCGGCAAAATCCCACATTGTAGTATTTCACAGAAGACCAGAAAAAAAGGTCACTGTTTTGACATTTCTCCATGAGTTTTCTCCTACCTTAGTTTGCTTCTTCTCTGTGGCGTAGACAATGGATGTACAGCACACTTCAGCAATCTTGCGTCCCTGGCCATAAAAAGACCAGCAGCAGATCTCATCTCCGATCACATCTTTGATGAAGAGAACTCGGCCATTGAACCGCAGTGACAGCTTGTCAAATAACTCTATGTTCTTCAGCAAGTTGTCATCTGAGTTGCTAAAGACAACAAAGAGGTATTAACTGTTGATGTCTATGAACACACTGCTTTGTTCTTAAACATAAACACATTGTTCTATGAACACAATGCTTTGTTCCTAAAAACAATACTCTTTTCCCTTACCTGGTGTAGGAATATTTATTGTTGCTTCTGTTGTACAACAGTTTGACAGTGGGCTGAAGTTGAACATAACAATAATGAGGTTGGTTAAAACAAAAGCCCTTTCCACGTAACAAATATAAAACTGAGTAAAAGTTTATTACTGGTTTCATGACAAACATATAATAAGTGTGATAATATGAAGATATGGTCAGGGAGACCATCAAGATGATCAAATCCAGGCAGAATTGCATTAACCCAATGACTGCATCTTACCTTGTTAGCACTGGTTATTAGCCTCTGTTCTTCCTTAGATGAGGTCACCAGGGGAACTTTGCAGAATGGCTCATATGTGTCTTTGTTCTAAGAACGACAGGATTTCACTCATGATGATGCTCAAACGACTGTATAAAATACATCAGTAAAGCACCTCACACCACCAAGGTAAAGATTAAATACATAGACAACACCTATATGTACAGTAGGACAACCCTCAATCTACAGTATACAATATATACAGGACAAAGGTCTTCACATCAGGTCACGCACACCAGCTATGCATTCCCTGTATTGGAAATTCAGTTAATGCACCTGCACTTGATAACACACATTGTGTGTGTGTGTGTGTGTGTGTGTGTGTGTGTGTGTGTGTGTGTGTGTGTGTGTGTGTGTGTGTGTGTGCTTAAACCATACCTGTAGAGCAGCGAGACACTCATCTGCCAGACCCTGGACCAGGTAGTACTTGGCCTCTGCTAGCAGCTCCTCGGTCTCCCTGCGACTGTCGGGTAGCGGGACGGCCCCGTCTCTGAGGTAGTTCAGGATGGTGCCAAAGTGCTTCCCACAGCGGTCAATTAGGATCCAGCCTGGAGGGACGGGAAAGAACTCAGTGTTAGTCAACAACTGGAGGGGAGGGGAGAGAACTCAGTGTCAGGCAACAACTGGAGGGGAGGGAAGAGAACTCAGTGTCAGGCAACACGTTCAACACACCAGTCAGTCAGTGAACAACTACTGTGTTCAGAGAGTGAAGTATGTAAGTACTAGTATGTTGAGCTAGACCTTTTCCATAGCTACGGTTGAACATGCAACTACCCATTCCAATCATTCACAACTGCGATAGGCCTAATTGTGATGATTATTACACACATAGCAATGTTATAGAAAGATGACATAAGAAAATATTGATACATTTTGACCTTCACAATAAAAATACTTTGTGACACTGTGTAGATTTGAATAATTACTGTATCACACATCTTCAAGCTGTGCATGCAGGCTAGCTGGACCACAACAACTCATTTAGCATCATTGGTCATAATGCAGAAGTGTTGGGCAGCTTTTCGTTACCTTCACTGTCTGTAAGGACTTCCATCCTTCCACTGAACATGGCTTTGAGCATGGTGTCTTGTTTGGTTAGGGTCTGCATGGTGGTGTAGTAGAGGGCGCCTCCCACGTTCAGTTTCACATACTTGGAACCTGGACAGGAACCCTTGAAAGAGGTGGTGCGGGTGGTGGCCGCTGGCACTGCTGTGCTGACCGCACTCACTGCCGACATCTCTTCCTGTGAGAAAACGTAAAGACTAAAAGTCCAAGCAGCACCACAATTTGACACATTTTGTTTTCCCTGGCTGTCCAGGCTACGCCTGTTCGGCTCAGCCTCCCGACAGTACCATCAATTAGCAGATGAGGCCAGAAAACCTTTGGTACTGGGATAGCTCGCTAGCTTCAGAGCAAAATTCAGGCACGCTTCTTTTCAGAAACATTGTGATCACTGAAATAAGTTTACAATGGCTGCTTGAAAAACATCATGGCAGATTCAGCACAGGTTTGTCTCAAAAACAATGGTAGGCTAGGCTACAGGAAACCAGTTAAACTAACTATGGTTAGCTAACTTAGGCTACAACACTATGATACTGTCATTTGAAATGCAATCCGACTTGTATTAAACCTGGGTAACAATACGAATTGTTTTTGGAGTTTTTCATGACTTGATATACTAGGACTAATATTCAGCTGCCAATCCTGAAAGTTTGTCTGAGTTACCTGCGTAGTAATTAAGTAGAACACTTAGCATAACGAGCTAAGTCCGACAAGTTGATGAATAGAATTAATACTTAAGTTGCATATCTTTAAAAAACAGTTCAGTGTCACTAAATGATTAACTTAATCCGAAATGTCCGTCAGCTGGACTGACTTCTCGATATTACAGAAAACACAATAAAGTACAAAGGCAAAAGATACTTACCATAGAATCCCTGGACAATCCGTCCGTCCCAGTTAGCCAAGGGAAACAACTTTGCTGAGGAAAACAATTGTGTGTCACTCCTCCCTTCCCGTTTCCGGTTCAGCGTGACGTTATCTTAAAGGAATTTCTAATGTGATTTTTACACGATTTCGACCAAATTGCTTTTGTTCAATTCTAATAATAGAATTGAAACTTTCAGAACTATCTATTCAATTTCAATACGGATTATTCACATGTGTAGACCTACATGCAACAACTATAGCAATCTTCGAACCAAGGTAGGTTTCCTCAAATGACCCTCCTGTCCTAGTCCTAGACAGGCCTATCAACTGATATGCACTTTTTACCTATGAACAATATATAATACGCGGATAGTCTGTGTCCAAAAGCAGATGAAACTGCGCTTGACTGCAAAGTTATTCAACTCATGGGGCATATCCAGGGGAAAGCCTAGCCTACTGCTGCACATCTGCATCAAGGTTTCACAAAGCTGGCCCAATTTGTTTGTGTGATGTGGTATTGTAGGCCTAGGCAATATAGGCCTATGGGTGCCTAGGCCTACAATACCACATCACACCAACAGAAACATGAGCAAAGATGCCAATTTGGGATGGAAAGGCTTGAAAATGCATACTGCCTTAAGTTTAAGTAGCCTACCTTAAATCTGGGCCTGCTTGATTTAACCCCCTCACCCATCTGAACAAGTCTGAATAAATTATCTTTTTTATCTGTCTGTGTTTTTTTCTAATGTTTAACTTATTTTGAAACAGCTGATATATTTAGTATTCTCTAGTAGGCTAATATGTTTAGTTACTAAAAGCCTTTTCACATTCAGGTTGTGTTTCATGTCCTTGCTCTGTTTATCATTATCTGCAGACATGTGGGTTGCGGTCCTTCTGAATTTGAACCACCAGCAGTAAAAACAATAGGTCCTGCAAAGTGCATATGAATTCTGAAAGGAGCAACAGATGCACCAAGCTCATAGGATCTTATCAGAGAGACCTTTGCCATTATTGCACTATAAACAACAGAAATACTTAGTGAGAGATTAAATATTTTACTTTAACTTGATTGGATTGCAACAACCTCAGAGAGAGCACCTCAGAGACATGAGACTTTGAGCCTTTAGTAAGTGTTAGAGGCTTACCAGAGGAGTTTGCATCGGACAGTCACTGGCAAAGGGGGTTCTAAGGATATTCTGCATCTTAATGGGGAAAATACTCCACTATGTTTTTACAGCAGTATGTATTTTTTCATATTTTTATGGAATAACTGGTAAGTGGTCATTTGCCATCATACAATAATAATATGATATCATATAACCATTTCAACATTTGTTAAGCTAGCTAAACAAAAATCTATAACTTTGTCAATGAGAGATTTCATTTCATTCTGTTTGAAAATCGTAATACTTCTGATGCCTTTCTAATCTTTTTCTTCCAAATAGGTCAAACATGTGAAGGAAAGTGTGGCCAAAAACTGGACACATGTTCCTGCCATGTAACGTGTATTTCCTTAGGAAACTGCTGTGCCAACTTTAAGGAGTTCTGTGTTGACATTTCTCCATACTCTGGATCTATATTTGGTGGAGTAGATGTTGTGGTCCTGAATGCAATTTTCAATCAAACATCTTCCATTGTAACCTGTCGGTAAGAGCTAATTATTGCTCATTTGTCAGTGTCAATTGTCTCTCGCACACAATGGTTTTTATGTTGACTTGAACTACAGTAATCTTGTCAGGGTGTCTAAGGACATAATACAGAATTGTTGGGCTATTTTTTTGTGTTGTGTACTGTGTTATGTGAATTCTATGACAAGTTGGTGTCTGTTGTGTCCTCCGTTGTACTAAGGCATAATGCCTTCTTGGACCTCCAGAGAAGTCATCACTGTTTGCATGCTTGGTTTTTGTGGTAGTTAATTAGTTCCAAGCTTTGTAAATCTGTTTGTTGCTTCTTTATCCTTTAGGTTTAATGGAGAGATTGTGACTGAGGGCTATGTGGATGCAGAGAATCGTGGCCACTGCATAACGCCTCTTCTTTACGAGACAGGATGGATTCCCCTAGAGATCTCCACTGATGGAACAACATACAACCGTCAGGGATCCTGGCTCTCAGGTTTGTTGGTTGACTGTCTGAATGTTTCTGTAAGCAATTTTGCGTATTTTGAATGTATCTACTTTTTTAATTTGAGAGTTACATGACTAGTCTCACTCAGAGAAATCACAATGCAGTCATATTGGGCAGCCATGGCCTACTGGTTAGGGCTTCGGCCTTGTAACCTGAGGGTTGCCAGTTCGATCCCCAACCAGTCCATGGCTGAAGTGCCCTTGAACAAGGCACCTAACCCCTCACTGCTCCCCGAGCGCCACTGGTTGGGCAGGCAGCTCACTGCTCTGGGTTGTGTGATTCACCTCACTGTGTGTTCACTGTGTGCTGTGTGTTCACTAATTCGGTTAAATTAGGTTAAATGCAGTGAACTGAATTTCCCTCACGGGATCAAAAAAGTATATATTATATTCTATTATTTTATCTACTGTATATGCTAACCATTAACCTAGTCATACTGTATACTCCATTACTCTGACAATGCTTAAGATCTTGATGAATTATGTATGTGATTGTAAATGTTATGGCATGATGCAATAATGTCTGTCAAAGACTATGAACATGTGTCATCTAATGGTTTGTGATCGTATGATCACTCTGTGTGATCACTGTGATTACAACACTGTGATTACATAGTTGTTTCAACATTTTTATTGTATTTTTACCGCCTTAGTTCATCCAGGGAAACTGGACCCGCGCTTCAAGGTGACGCTGGTGAATTCTACCCACTGGCAGTACTACGGCACCCCCAACGTGGGAGGAGCCCTTCGCATGACGTGGAACATCTCGCTGGTCAGGGCTGAGAACGTCAACATAGAACTGTGGGGCTACAGGGAGGAAGGTTAGACAACTTCCTGTCTTATTCACATTAACAAATATTTATATCTATCCAACCAGGTTGCTTAATTAGGGTGGTATATTGAGGGGAGGACTCCTATTTTAAATGTAAATGTTGATAAAAAAAATAAATGTGTAATACTGTTTAAACATTTACAGTCAGTTAGACTAAAATGTGTTTGTTTTTTTGATAGGAGAGCCGTATTCAGCGTCCTGGACAGCTGAATGGAAGTACCTATATTCCCTGGCCAGAGGATACCCCAACAATGGTACCTTCACCTTTGTTCCCAGTGTGGCAGAGGCGTCGTTCTTAACCTGGGAGCTGGGGTGCCTGCGGGTCAGCTCTAGCTCTTACACTGACGGGAAACGGTACGCAGTCTACGAAGCCCATGATGAGTTCCGGACACACTTTACTTGGATAGTTTACCTAAAGGCTAGATGCCCAGATTTCACTTTGGACAAATAGCTTATCAGCAAACTATCTGTTGACACTCTGTTAACCAGGATTTATTGTTAAAGTTAGGAGGAGGTTAAGGTTAGGAGTTGGATTTGATGTTTTGATAAAGTGATGTTCAGAAATTGTTCAACAACAACTTTATATTTGTTTGAATCTTAACAGATAATCTGTCTGTTAAGTCTCTGTGGGCGAACTATCCAAGTAAAGCCCTATTCAAGTCCCTGTACAACAATGCAAATAACTTACATACATACAGTACTGTACCTCACTATGAATGTCATATTGGGGAAAAACTGTTTTGTTTTTGATACATTGAGGCATTCTGTAAGAAACCTGGCTTCCAAAGTGTGGGCATGTAACAGATACAATTAAGAAACTTTTTCTCTATCACAACATCATCTACAGTACACACATACAACATCACAATGATGACAAATGCGTATGCTGTTTTAGTGATGTTCATGCCGTCTGGAGTGAAGACCATGCCCTAGCATGGCACCTGGAGGAGAAGTTCAGGGAAGACTCAGCCGCATGGGCCCTGGACAAGTGCCTGAAGTGGGACCTACAAGAGAAAAGCTGGCCCAATTTCCTGGAGGAGACCATCGACTGTCCCTGTACTCTGGCCCAAGCAAGAGCAGACACTGGCAGGTTTCATGTAAGTTGGCCAGATAAAAAACCAGCAGTCACATCCTCAATACTACTATGCTGAATTGTCAAATTAGTCTCTGAAGAAATGTTGACATTATGGCAGACAGACTGCCGGACAGATTTCATCGTTAAAGACATTTACAAGAATTACAGTGCAAGTACATTCTATAAATTCTATCTATCAAATCATCATATCAATATACAGTATCTCTTCCAAAACCAGAAAGTAGAGGATGCACTGGCATGGCAATAGGCAAGTTAACTGCCATGATATCACCAGATGTCGACCAGCTATAAACAATGGGGAAAATTCAGGACTTTTCTCATCAGTAGTTCCATGTTGGTGGAATGAGTTGCCCAGTGCTCTTCGTTCCAATAGTAGTTTTGAGTCGTTCTGAAGGCATCTGAAATCTGAAGGCATATTTATTCAATATGCATTTAGTCTCTTAATGTTCTTATGGTTAGGTTTGTATGGTTTAGCGTTGTTTTGTTACCATTACGCCATTGATTAAATTGACATTGTTTTTATTATTGTTTTTTTATTCCATAGTTATTGTTATTATATAACTAATTGAATGACTTTATTGTTTAACTACTATTCTCCTATTTAGTCATTGTTTTATTTTCATTGGATTGCTTATATTAACACTATGTATTGTTTAAGTAGGCTAGCTATTCTTTTTAGTCAACACTATAGTATTATCAACTGCTAAATTTAATTATTGTGTTATTTTGTTTGTATGTCGCTTTGGACAAAAGCATCTGCTAAGCACCACCACCATAACCATAACCATATCACTGATTATTAACTCATCATCATCTTCGACAGACTGACTATGGATGTGACATAGAGAAGGGCAGCGTATGCACATATCACCCCGGGAGTGTCCACTGTGTACGGGCCATACAAGCCAGGTAGGTTTGGAAAAATGAAAGAGAGGACAAGAGAGGAAAGAGGCTTGCAAGTGAATATTTTTTCTTTCTCCATAGAATGAAAATCCATTCCAACTATATAAGTGTGTACGTTTTATGCTAGAACTTTAGCATAACTTTCTTGTCTTTGGGAAAAATCAGGATATTCCTTTGTACCACTCTGATAGTTTAAGTGGATGATTTGTGGGTGAAAAATATTTCAAACATCTGAAACACTCACATGGGTTATAACTTATAGTTATAGGCTGTTCACATGGCTGTTCAGATTAAACATGCTGATAATGTTTAAGTATAATAGTCTACATAAGGGCGAGTCAAAATGGTAAATTGTTTGTACTGTAGATCATTTATAGGGTTGAAATAGAAAGCAATATATAACGTAGAGAGAAAATGTTGGTATTATTTATGGAGATGCCATGCCGGCACATGCCTCACACTCTGTCCTAACACCACATCATCATGCAAAGGATGCCTCTGCCCACTCTGTACTGTGATCTCTCTACTTAGAGGTAAGAGGAGTGGATCCTCTGAGACCAGTGATGTACTGTGGTGCATTTGGCCAACACTCCAGCTTCATGCCAGTGACATGCCAAAGTTGTCAGCCAAATTTACCACACTCTCACATATGCTAGACAGTGACACTATGTGGACTATATGTGGTCCTCATAGCTTGGCTAATAAAATACATAACTGAGTGTAATGTATCTGCCAGAGAAGTCATGTTAAAAAATACCAAGGACATTGATAATTTTACTAAGCAAATGTTGCCCGAGGTGCTGGAGGCGGTGAGTTTATATTCTTGGTCGTGTTGCAGTTTTAAAATCCCTGGCATAAATTTTGTGGTTTCAAAATCCCTGGCATAAATTTTGTGGTTTCAAACCTCTTGGCATTTATTCAAGAGCTGCTAAATCAGTGGCATGACTCCTGTGTTGCTAAATCGCCTCATGTTACTCCCACTGCGTAACTTACAGCCCAAAGTATGCAGCTGGACAGCAATGTTGCTATGACAGCACGGGGGCCCAAGTCCTGACGTCGGATTCCATCGGGGGAAGCACTCCTGACAGGGGGCACGACTGGGGTTCCCCACCATTCCGGAAACCTCCCAGAATTCCCGGAGCCTCCCACTGGGTTTACGATGTCCTCAGCTTTTACTACTGCTGCCTGTGGTCTGACAACTGCCACTACTATTTCACGCACAGGCCCTCCAGTGACTGCAGGACATACCAGCCCCCGAAAGCAGGTTAGATTGCATGATCTCAAACAGTGGGTGGTGCACAGATGGATAGATGGCAACCCTCCATCCATGATCCGACAACACAGGGAATCACAGTAAAGATGGGAATAGGAACAAAGGGAATGGCAGTAGTGCTGTTAACTTGATTTCTCATTATGCCAGGAGTACGGCGAAGGTGTCCAAACGATTTTGTTCTTACAGAAATCTTGTAATACATTTTTGATAGTAATGCAGTTGATTACCTGGTGGAAGTTTCATGGTAATATCTGTTAGTTAAAAAAAAGTTCACTCTATTCACCTTAACTGAGTGGAATCTTTTTTGTTGAGCTCATGAAGTCTCATGTAAAATAAACTTGGACATTGCCCTGTAATACTGGTTGTCTCTAATAATTAATAGTTTATAATAAGTCTTATCCTTTTTGTGGTCTGTTACTGTAGGTGCAGTGTTTGGAGATCCCCACCTAATCACGTTTGATGGCACGAGATACACCTTCAATGGAAAGGGGGAGTATTCATTAGTCATTTCAAATGCAAAGCAATTTGTCGTTCAGGGAAGGACAGAACAGCTGACTGACCAACAGAGTGGTAAGTCTGGCATAATAATTCATAATCTTTTAGCTGTAGTAAGTAAGTGCCTTATGCTGCTAGTTGAGCTACAGAAATGTCATAGCCCTGACCCCAAAACTGAACTGAGCTCTTCACATGCTCTTTTTGCAAAGTCATAACAAATTGTGATTATACTCAGGATCAGGAGCATTGGTCAATGCCACAAAGCTGTCATCTGTTGCCATGAAAGAAGGGGAATCTGATGTCATCGAGGTGCGACTTGACCCACTGAAAGACAGTCTGCAGGTTCTCCAGAACCAAATGCCCCTCTCCTTCACAGAACAAACCTGGATGGACCTCAAGGGTGAGATCAATAGCCAGTATTCCGTATTTGGTATTCACATGCACAAACTACATGTTGTTTCTTGGACACAGTTCAGATACTGCTCGTGTGACACTTGTTGGATAGCATGCATTAGATTAAACTGTTGTCATTGTGCAGAGTACAATGAAATGCAGAAGTGCTAAAAAGTGCAGAATAACTAGAAGTGCGAAAAAGCAGCAAAGTGCAATGGGACCAGTATAGATTGTGGTCAGCTCAACAGGCAAGGAGAGGTGTTTGGTGGTTTGGGGGAGTGTTAGTAGGTTGATTGTCACCGAGGTGCAGATAAAGTGTTTATTTACCTTGGATGGCCTGTATACTGTAGGTTACGTTACCATTTATGTAGTAGATGCCATTATCCATATGTGTATTTACATGTAGGCCTTGTGTAGCATCGTATTGTAATACTGTGGTGTAGTTGTTATAGCAGTACAATGTCCTATTGTGTTCTATTGATAAGTTATTGATATGGCATAACTCCAAAGGCATCAACATCCAAAGTGTTTCTGATCAGACGATAACAATCCAGTGATAAGGATTATTGGAGGAGGGCAGATTCAAAGATAAAATACGAAGCTCATAAAGGTGCATGGAACAGCCAGCAGTTGTCTGGTGTACCATCACAATGCACGTGTGTAACACCCACAAACGTAATAGCTTCCCACAAATGTAATAAACCATGTTTGTGGTTTACTACATTTGTAGGAAGTTATTACGTTTGTGGGTGTTACACACGTGGCATGCACTATGAAACCCATTGCTTTTAATGGCCTGCTCGTGCAAGAACTGGTCTGCCGCTGCGCTCAGTAAAGTGCAGTGCAAGTGAAGTGGCATTTTGCCGCCTTGCTGCTCTTGCGCGTGCCGGGGTCAAAGTTGAAATATGTTGAACTTTGACCGCGCCGTGCTGTAAGTCATTGGTCTTTTGCATGGAGCCCAGCAGTAACCACAAACAAATCTTTAGAACATTACCTCAACCAAGAGCAACCCAGCAGTGAGTGCGGCGCATGCCGTGTGCAATGTGATGGGGCCTTCAAGTTGTCACACATACTGTAGCCAGCGATGCAACAGTCAAACGCAACGGTGGAATTCTGTAATCGCTTTACTACACAAACTACTGGCAACATGATCACCCATCGATTCAGTGGAGATACACTGACCAGACAGCTATTCTCTGTTATGACGTATCAAAATCGGCCTGAAAAACAGCTCATATCAGTGAATAAATATACTTATAGATATAAGATATAAGATACTTACCGGTATATAAGATACTTGTAAGATACTTATATAAGATACTTGTACAATACTGTACATGAATTTGAGTCCAATTTGAGTCCAATTTGAAATATCTGTTACAATAAAGCTTTAACAGAGGTCTTTTCCTCCACAGGTGTCTTCGTATTCTCCCCGATACCTCACAATGTGACTGTCATGTTCCCGTCTGGGGCGGGAGTGGAGGTGCGGAGAAGGGAAGGGACTATGGCAGCCACCGTTTTACTCCCCAAGGAGTTCACAGACTCAACCCAAGGGCTGCTCGGAAAGATGAATAACGATCCAAAGGATGATCTGGTCTCCAGTACTGGTGAAGCTGTTCCAGACGCAAGCAATCCTGAGCAGGTGTACAGCTTTGGTGCAAGCTGTAAGTTACCGACAGTTGATTTGTGTTCCCACTGCATAAATGGGAAACATTTATTAATCACCCCCCTGGAAAAAATATACTTCCAGTTCTGTTCACATTTCACATATATTTAATTATTTAATTTAATTCAGAAGGCAACCATATGATCTAGAAAATATAATTAAAATGTTTCTCAGAATTTCGCCCTTGGTGAGAACTGAGGCACTGAGATCTAAACGTTGATTTTGTATACACACATCTGCGAAAGAGTTTGAATGGGTGCATGCTCACATTGGTGACAGCATAGCAAGAGACAGCATAGCACTGACACATCTCACACTTGACAGCTCAGGGTAATATTTACACTGAAATAACACGTGGTCATCGTGGTCATCATAACTGTGTTAGTTATTATGTAGTGGTTGCTATTTAACGGCCCATGTGCGAAAGCTGTGGCACTTAAAGGTGCACTTTTGACCTTGGGAAGTTCAGTGACTGCTTATCTTCTGTTTATCTGTCATCCACTTGATGTTTATCAGCTCATCCTTGCCACGTTGACATGCTGCATGAACTGACAAAAGCTTTATAACACTTGCATTATGGGCGCTGCGCACTAGTGTTGTGATGAACTTTTGTTTTTGTCTTCAAGTTGGTAAACCACTTTCCTGTTTGTTGACAAGATGATTGTTTCAGTTGTTCCATCAGAGCTACAATGCACATTCTATATCTTTGACCCTGCCTTTGCTCTCATCTTCATCTCATCTTGTCATCCTCAATGAGAAATGTTTAGCCATGTTCAGTTTAGTATTGAAAGTCAGGAAACTGGAATTTAATCAGTAATTTAATCGGTATAAGAAACAGGGTTTTGTACAATGGTTTAAAACATTAGAATACATTGCTTTCTGGCCCAAGATAATGAACAGACTCCATTTCTGGAACATTAGAACATTAGATTAGTTTACTGTGACAAGTGATTATGTGATAATGTGCTCCCCAGGGGCGATCCTAAACGAGTCATCCCTCTTTACCTACGACTCGAAGTACCTGTTGGACTCGTACCTTTCTGTTCCAAAGCACGATGCGACCTTCTCTCCGACATTCACCATCCCTGACAATCCAGATGACCCGCTACTGAACGAGGCCGCTAAGCTGTGCGCTGGCGACGGCGCTGAGTTCTGCAGATATGACACGCTGGTGACGCGCAGCCTTCAAGTGGGAAACGCCACCCGTGTGTCCTTCAGCAGCCATGCCACTATAGCCGAGGACCTCAAGACAGGTAGCACTGACATTTTCAGATATGGCTGTGTCGAAGACAAAGGTCAAAGGTTAAATGCACATGACCATTATGTTAGATTGTATATACATTCTATTGTACTCCATCTACCAATCACCAGTGTATTCAGGCTACAATTCAGGACCCAAATTTAAGTGACTGGCAAATTGTTAAGTCAGTGAGCAAATTGTCTCATGTATGAACTAAAGCTATTGTGTGACATGTGGAAGTATTGAGCTGTACCACCGAAGTTTGTGTTAAGCATCTTGAGGCAGCTCATGCTATTAAATTAGCAAATAGATTTTGCCTCATTATTGAATTAGCTTTAGGTAGACCTTTGACTTTGCCTAGCATTTAAATCAGGGCCCTCAGTCTACCAATCACCAGAGAATTTGGTGTGGCTATTACCATTTGTTTTTAAAGTTTACAGTGTCTTCTATTTCTGTGTTTTTTCTCAGTGCTGACCTGTGGCTGGATTGCTCCACCAAGTCATGGTGAGAAGGAAGGCACAACATATCTACAGGGATTCACGGTGAAGTTCTCTTGCAATAGCGGCTATGTCCTGCAGGGGTCAACAGAGCGCACGTGTCAAAGCAATGGACAGTGGTCAGGGGAGCTCACAGAGTGCACGGGTAAGCTCACGCATACTCAGACAGGCAGAGACAGCCCAAGTTTTGAAACATGAACAAATTAAGTTTTAGGTGTATATGAATGTTATTAGTGTCACTTTGATAACAGTTGCAATGAAGATTTTAAGGATAGAAATTAAATGAAATCTTCTGTCCATCTCAGTTGCAGACAACACCCTCGGCATCGTTCTCGGCTCTGTCATTGGCACTCTTGCCCTTATCACCATAGTGACCTCAATAATTCTTCACAGCAGGAGACACAAGAGGTGAATTTCTATTATTATTATTGTTATTATTATTAGCATGTCTATGTATCGCAAAACAAATCATTCCAAGATAAGATAAGAAGAGGTAAGATGTACTTTATTGCCACACAAGAATGTTGGTGGTAATTTATTGTTACAGAAAGAGGTAGCTCAATCCAATAAGGGAGAAAAGAAAGAAATATATAGCAATATAATCTGTAAATAAATAAATAGTTCAGACCAGTTTTGTAGTGTTCAGGAGTGAGAAATTAAAAAAAAGCCATGAGACCATGAGAGCAATTTACAGTTAAGGAAACTTATGACCGCCGCTTGCGTAGCTGTCATATGGTGATTCGTTCCTTGCACTAAAGGCTCTAATACGCTCGTTTGTTTTCCGGCGGAGCCAGGTGTGTTTCAGATTCAGATTCAGATTCAGATTCAAAGTTCTTTATTGGCATGACAAGGGATAGTCATATTGCCAAAGCAGTCAGAACAGAAAGTAGTAGTAGTAGTACAATAGCATTAATACGATTCATGCGATTATACGATTCATAAAATAAATAAAATTCACTGTCATTCACTGTCCCTCACTCTCTATCTCTCTCTCTCGCTCGCTCGCTCATCCTGTCTGTGTGAAGGAATGCCTCCGAAAATTCCAGAAAAAAGGGTTTGTATTTCTTTTTGCAATATTTTTTCTCTAATCTAACAATTATAATATAATGCAGACTTGTACTGTACATGTAATCCAAATGAAACCACAGTCACAGTGTAATCATCTGCTTAGATGGCCAGGACATTCCTGTTGACTCCAACCCCAGAAGTAAGGTGAGTAAACAGTACACTTTCAGATCTCTGTGGTTTTCAATCAGTGATATTATACATGTAAATCAAGTAATACTTTTGCGTATTAGGTTTAAAAATGTAATCTCTTACTTTACCCTATAGGATACTGCACCAGATCTCTATGCAAAAACGATACCAACTCAAGAATTAAACACCAAGACAAATTCAGGTATTTCTAAATATTCTTTGGCTGTTAAACAATACAGCAAAAGAGTTGTGAAACGATTGCAACTGTATTTTATCCTGGAAACACCCAGACCTTCACAATTGTACAATCGTGCATTCTGGAAGTCCGGAAAAGGTTTATTGACTTACAACTTTCAGCAGGGACATAACTAGCAGTTAAATTAAACTTAAATTGTTATATTCAACTTTTACCAAATCATTAGAAAAGTGTAGCAATCTTGTAAACAAAGGCTTTAAGTGCAGTTGTTTACTCAATTCCAAAGAAATACACATCTATACCATCCAGGGGTGTGTTTCTAGAAAGCGTCGTAGGCAAACTTGTGTGTCGCAACCTTGGTAGTTCACTCCAAGGGCAGTGGACAGTCATACTTGTGTCGTTCCTTGGTACAGTAGTTCCGGTTGGTGGTGATATCGTCAGTGTCAGTAGTGCCTTACCAAAAATCACAAAGCTGTCGTTTTGGTTGGCTACTACAGTATTATGATATTCTCAAACCCTGCAATGTAAGCACTCCAATCAATAGCACTGTGGCTTAGGCAGGTGGCTTGTCAATCACACACTGTAGGTTCTAATCCCGCATGCAATAAACATGTTTTTGTTTCTACTACTACTTTTGTATGACTACATGCAGTGAAACGTGGTAATAACCCTACTAAATAATGCCATGGAACTATTATTTAAACTTATGCCGTGTTCCTAATGGTCTCTCGATGTAAAGTCTTTATATATAATTAGGGCCAAACCTATTGTTGTGTGCGGTAGGCCTACTCTTACTCAAAAGTGTCATGGAGAGGTAAGATGCAAACTCTGTTCGCACGCGCACTTCACCGACGCACAGTTGAGCCACGAGATAGATTGTATTGGCATGCCCATGTTTTAAGGAAATTGGAAACGGGCTTCTATGGCCTCTTGGCCAGACGGACTTGCAAAGCAAATCTCAATTTTGGCAAAAGTTTGTATTGGTATTCCCAGGCAAACTGTATTTGATTTGAAGGAAGGCTCATTTTAGTTTTGAATTTAAAGTTGGTTTAGTCATATCAAATAAACATCCAAGTTGAAAGATATGCCATTTCAGTGAAGCCATCTTCTGTTGTTTCAGGCTCTGTGGCTCCAGGTGTTTATGCCACACAAATCCCTGGTATTTATGCCACACAAATCTCTGTGAGTAAACATCTGAGTATACTGCTCTTTTTACAAATGAGTAGACCAGTTGAAATCATGTGGATAATCAGTAATCCAACAATTCAGTTGAAGAATCACCTGCAATTAAAAAATAAGATGTGCTTTTTTGATTGATGTCTAAATGTTTCTTTCTTTTCTCTTAAAGGATCCAGTTGATGAGCCTTTGTATTTAAACAACTAGCCAACCACATAGAGGCAGATAATATGACCAGTTCATAGTCTAGCCATGTGAAGATAACAAAACGTGCCTCCCTCAAGTCCTCCCCCTTTTCCTGCTGCTCTTTTTAAACTGCAAATCTTACTTTTTATTCATACAAATTCATAAAGGTTGTGTGTTTATATTGAGTGAGTGTCCATCTGGTCTTTTGTCCATATTGATTTACACAAGAATGTTCCTGCCACTCTCACACATCCAGGAAATGATAACAAGAATGGAATGACAGTCAAGGCCAGGCTACTGTAGCCCTAAATGAAATGAGGGTATTATATGAGTTGATTATTAACTGAGATTAGACCATTATAGTTGCTTCTGTGATATGAATTGGATTGGACTGGATATCTTTAAAGCAACACTGAAGAGTTTTTCGTACCTTAACATAATATTTCCAAAATCATTTCAGCGGTTCATCAACTCATAACAGGGTGAACGGCACTTCTGCATTCACTTCGCGGCCCTCTATCGGCTATAACCGCACTACAGTATGTAACTTAACTAGATCGGGTAGCGTACCTGTGGTTCAATGAAATGAGACCTAAGAAACCACAAATTTGACTTGCTCCGATGTCGCAATACATCATACTTTCATAAAATCATGCAACATGCTCTACCTTATCTGTGAACATCGCTATTTGGTGGATAAACAAATAGCGTGTGTGCAACAGAGGAAAAGTGCTTTAGTGACGCTTTAGAATGAAAAAAAATTATTCATATTCATGGATTCATAGTCCGATTACTTCTCCGCTATGCTGCACTTCATGTTAAAGTTGGGGAGACTGCTAAAACTTGAATGACTATACGTTGTGGTTGCTAGGTAACTAAAAGATCGTAATTCTTGATTTTGCTTACAAACGGTTTTACCCGTTCACTGAACAAAGTTTATGGGAATTTAGCACCACTTTTCTGGATGACACACACACACACACACACACACACACACACACACACACACACACAAACACACACCCAGGATTACACACACACACACACACACACACACAAACACAGACAAGCACACACACTCACTCACTCACACACACAAATACACACACAGAGACACATACATACACACACAGTAGACAGGCATACACACGCACACACACACCTGCATGCACACACACACATCAAAATGTACACAAACACATGCACAAACATGCGCACACGCATGCACACACACGCCCTCACACACAAAAACATGCGCACACACACACACACACACACACACACTACATTACAAGTGAACATACACATACACACACACTACATTACAAGTGAACATACACATACAGACACAAAACACACACACACAAATACAGCCAAGTAGACACACACACACACACACACACACACACACACACACACACACACACACACACAAACCCATTACCCCCACCACATACACTCACTCACAAAACTCACAGACAGAGAAGCACACATACACAAAAGCAAGCACACACACATGCACACACTAATTTACTGTACATAAAAGTTACAGTAGGGGATGGAGTAGAAGATGGAAACGAATTGACAAGCGTGATATATTTTTGCGGAGAGAATGTGTAGGACTGAGTGGTGTGGTCATATTGTGTACCGCTTTGCGGTGCATCTAGTTTACTTCCAGAGCAACACAAGAAGAAGGTGTGTAGAGGATGAAGTTCTGAACTCAGTACAAGCATGATGTACAGCACAAGGACACTGACATTTCATATTATAACTGCCTTCGATACATTTCAAAAGTGTGTGTACTGTATCACATTAGAAACCGACCAAACATAATATATTCTCTGGATATACATCAGAGCCAATTTTGCCTTTTCTACATTCCTAATGTTCATAATAGACTAGACCTTGTTGTATAGAATATGAAAAGCAATGTGAATTTGTGATAAAACTGTTTCATAGATTTTTTGTATTTTTGTCTTTTTTACCGTATATTTATGCCTCTGCAAATAATTACATTAACACCATCTGATCCAAACACATCTGAGACATGGACTATAAATAATATGTTATAAGTAAGGCCTATGATAATTATACAGTGTGTTAAATAAATCTATTTTCATGCATAAAAAAGGAAGCTATTTACCTCTACGTTTGTCCACTGAAATGGTTGATTTACTGTTTCCTCACTTGTTTTTGTTTTGCAGTTCCCTGGTCTTGATTCTCAAGAATGTCCGCTGGTTTTGTAAGCGTTGGCTGTTCCTACTGGCTCAGTTGCCGTGGAGGATGGCCTGCCTTTGTCTGAAGCATGAGACATGCCTCACTTTGATTTATGCTGTTGTCGGACATGGCTTAGATTCAAAAGCTAAGTTCGTCTGGGCAAACATGTTGTCCTATGAAACACAAAAGGCCTAGATATATATAAAGTCATCATATTTTAGACATTATAGAACAACTGAAAACAAGTGCATTATGTAATGCAAACTCATCAATACGTTTAAAAGACATACCAGACAATGTTTTTGGGCGCATCTGGGCACATCAGTTGGCTTTCCATCTTAAGTGCAGGAGATAATGTATTTCTTCCCCAGAAGAGCTGCAAACACAATAGACGTTACGTTCTACATTTGATGGAGCACTGAGGACACATTGTTTTCACACAAAGATCAATAGGTCAGTCTTTCCAGAGAGCAACAGACATTCTGTTCCAAAACCCCACACCCACCCCACCCCACCACGACTACCACCACCCCGCCAATGCCAAGGGGTGGTTACCATGGCGAGACAAAGAGCACTAGGATGTGACAGGACTGCAGAGGTCATCAACAAACAACACTGTCGCTACTGTGACTGCAGTCACCCACCAACTATTTGACATTTCCCCCTTAAGACTATTAATATAAATAATTAGCGTCATTTTGCCCGGGTAACAGTGAAGTGAAAGCTCTGCCTGGCCTATACGGCAATTGTCAGCTAATAATTCTTTTCCGCTTGATAAGCTCTGGTATGAATCGAGGGGCCCATATAAAGGCTGTGCAGGCTGTCTCACAGTTACATGAAGCTTTCATGAGTTGAAATACTTTCTGGGGACGTCTCTGGTGATGTGGCTTTTGTGAAGAAAATCTACCACCCATTTCAGGCTCTCTCAGACAGTGGTTCTATTTCAAGACAAGACACAGAGAGAAAAAAAAACAGGGATATATTTCATTGTTCCACACCAAGTTGAGCCATGGGCGACGAAAATAAGATGATGCCGCGTCCGCTTTTTCTGCGCGAGGACCACTTCCACGACTGGGCGATGCCGAGCCGTCTCTTCAACAGAGAGCTTGAGTTTCCACCTTTCCTGGACAAGAGGGATCTAAACTGGCTGGAGTGGGCGCAGAAGAGGCTGGCGGGGACCTCCTGGCCTGGGTACAGACACGGTCCTGTCATATCGCCTCCGGGATCACACCCGAGCACCAGGGCTCAGTCACAAGTAACCGAGGGAACCTCAGAACTGGTCATTGGCCAAGGGACCTGGAGAGTGTCTCTGGACATCAATCAGTTCACCCCTGAGGACATCACAGTCAGGACAAAGGACGGCTACCTAGAAATAACAGGTACTGGAGATGTTTCCATGGCATGGTGGTCTAACAGCCATGGGTAATACTCTTCTTTCTGGAGCTTTTTTATTCACTTTTCTGTCGCATAATGATGTGAATATATTCCTGATGTTGAAGGTAAACACGAGGAGAGGCAAGATGCACATGGACTGGTTTCACGGTGCTTCAATAGGAAATACAGGTAAATGTTGATTGAACCAGCTCACTTCTTAATGACTGATTTGGTCTGTGTAATAATAGTATTAATTTATGACATTTATGTGGACAAGCTGATTCAGCATGAAGCCAGCAGATATGGATTGATATGTAGAACAAGCAATGGTGTGTGTGTGTGTGTGTGTGTGTGTGTGTGTGTGTGTGTGTGTGTGTGTGTGTGTGTGTGTGTGTGTGTGTGTGTGTGTGTGTGTGTGTGTATGTGTGTGTGTGTGTGTGTGTGTGTGTGTGTGTGTGTCTTACTACAACAGACAGCAAAAGAGACCCATGCACATTAAACAAGAATTTAATTATCATGTGTTACGTAAGGAACATTCTGTTGAATGATTGATTGCACTGTAATTGTCATCATATGTCATCTCTGGTATGTATTGACAGACTGCCAGCTGAAGTGGACACAGAAAACATTGCCTGCTCCGTGTCACCAGGGGGCGTCCTCTCAGTGGAAGCACCACTGCCAGCCTCTGGCACCAGACGTGTAGAAGAAATCGTCATCCCTATTCAGATCCAGCAACAATAGATCACAGTCCTACACTCCTCATCTTTCTCTGACTTTCTCTCCCTCTGATTCTCTCTCTTTCTTACACACACACACACACACACACACACACACACACACGCACAGCCTAACACACTTATGACACACACACATATATATATATATATATATATATATATATATAAAGCTTTGTATGTGTAGTATATTGAATAAATGCTTTGAATATCTCACTTTGAAGATCTCACATATTTTACAACAACAACTTTATTACAGCTACAACAGTGCAAGCACTGGGTGATATACTGTATGAGATATTTTACTGCAATTTCTCCAAACAGTGATTATTACTCTAAGATATAAGATAAGGATAAAGAACCCGTAAGACTGACTGCCTAAAGTAGACTATTTTCTCCAGAAAAGCCAAAATAACCATCACTGCTTAATAAAGTGAACTACACCAGGGGTCATTAAGGGGTCAGTGACAGACAGCTGACCAGCTGACACAGAAAATCACAACATCAAAGCTTTCTGGAGCAAAGGCCCTGTGTGACTAAACGGTGTCAGATTCTCCTCAAAAACAAACACCTTTCAGCTGCCAGGCTACTTGAGAGGGGAACAAAACAGCAGTTGGTCTACTCATGGATTCCTAGAGACAAAGAGTGAAAGAAGGAAAGTGAAAAGGAGATTGAAAGAGTAAGAAAAAGGGACCGTATGCAAGAGAATGAGCAGAAAGCATTTCTCACAGGTCCAGTAGGGGGCGGTAGACAACCACAAATAAAACAAGACAAGAAAAAAAGAGTAGGTGAGAAGATGAGCAGAAAACATTTCTCTTACATCCTGTGGGGGGAGATAGACAACCATGAATGGAGCCACAAACCGCATCAAAGATCCTTAAGGCGTAGCAAGATACGTCGTCGTAGTTCATGTCTATGGGCGCAAAACGGGGATCACTTCCTCTGCATAAAGGGGGTGTGTCATGCGTGTCATTGACGTAGTCATGGGTTTCATCAGGTCCATTTCCACAGGTGTATAAAATCAAGCACTCGATTATCAATGCAATTGCTATCAGTTGCTTGATGATGTTCCAAAATAATCTTGCTGCTCTTTCAAGCCTTCTACATGTATTCATTCTAATATGGAAAATAACACACACAAAGCATGTACACTTTCAATGAATTAAAATAAAAACATCAATGGAATAATGGAAATACATGTATGTCGCTGCTCTCATTAAGTTACCCCAGCACCATCTGATCGTCGTTAGCACAAATCAGGATTTGGTTCAGCTGGCTGGCTAATGTGTTGTCAAGGCAGAGTGTACGTAGCAACCGGCCAACATCAGCAGTAAACAAGAGGGGCACACCTGATATAAAGTCGATTTTCTCCAGACTGGAATGCTCAAAAATGCTAAAAATGTACCTGAAGTGGTCAGAAGGGGTTGAGGGTCATGAAACCGTGCCCAAAAATCACATTCCTTACTCTAGAGAATGGAGATCTTAGCATATACATTAAATTCTGATCTATGTCCATAGACTTCAATGGAACAGTTGCTGCCTCTGCTCTGCATAAAGGGGGATTTTGACCCCCCCTCTTGCGATTCGGGTTCCAGGAAGTGGCTTCTCATGAAGTATCTTGCTCCGCCCTTAATGATCTTTGACCGCATGCAATGATTTGGGCCTCTTCTCATTTGTCTTTTTGTCTATCGTCCCTCCCTCCTTTCCTTCCTTCCTTCCTTCCTTCCTTCCTCCGATCCTAACCCCTCCTTCTAATTAATTTTGTGAAGGAAACGAGGAAGGAATGACAGGAGGATGGAGGAATGAAGGAGAGAACGATATGAGAGATGAGAGATGAGATGGCCTCAGTACTCACGCATCACTTTTAAGAGACGTCAATTACTGATGATGCGGCGAGAGATGAGATGGCCTGCTCCCTCACGCATCACTTTTACAGTGAGAGATGTCAATAGACCTCTGAAGTTCGCCTACAAAAAAGCCACCATCTTTGCCCAAATAAGGAGATCCGGTATCTTGAGATTTTTTCTATGGGAAAATAACATGGGTTTTTTCAATTATCGCACCTGTTAAACTCTCACGGGGATGATGACATTGGAAATGCAGACGTTTTTCGCTACACAGTTTTGTCCACTGACATCTAGTGGATACTGTGATCTTCGGTAGGTGAAGACGGCACAGTTTGATCTTTGCTACCCCAGAGCTAACTTACAATGCAACTTGCCATAGGCAGTTAGCTTCAATTAACTCCCGGATCTCCTTATATGGGCAAAGATGGCAGCTTTGGATCCTTTTTGTAGGCGAACTTCAGAGGTCTATTACTGATGCTAATATAAACAGACATGCAGATAATATAAGCTTCATACCAAAGCCCAAAAATGAACATAGACTCTTCCATCTTATTGACCCTGATAATGAGGTAATGTTTGATAGTTCTCGAGACATGAATGAATACTTATTAAACAATATGTGAAAAAAATAAATAATCATGAGCTTAAAAAAAGTACATACAGTTACATTTAGCCAAAATGATCTTTTTCAAGAGAGCGCTATGTAAGTCTTTTCATACTAAAAACAATACCAAATAGATTTTTTCATCTTAATATAATAATAATAACACTTGGTTATATTTCATTTTGCAGCGTGCGTTTTTCTAAATGACAAAGTAACAGAAACATTATGATGTTTTTGATTGATTTATTTTGTGCAGACACTGCTATTTTCCTCAGCACACAGATCATAAATACGTTCATCACTTAAATCTTTATGTACCCCCCATAGTTTTGTTTTATGTGTCTGCCCTTAAGGCAGGTTTAGACTTGCTGCAGACAACGCGTTCGTGTTCGTATCATGGCTGCCTCGCGTATTTTGCGGTCGTTTGGTGCGTCGGTCGTGCACGTCGTCGCAAGCGAACATGACGCGTCCGCGAGATGCAATACTGATAAGAAAGTAGGGGGCGATCACTCCAAAAAAAGGTGACTGCAAGATGCATTATCGACATTGAAGCTGGGGGCAATCATGAGAGTAAACAATGGCACATGGCCACATCCACATCTGATGTTACTATAGTCTCCCCCTAGTGAAGACCTCCAGTTGGGTGCGTGATGCTGCAGTGAGTCTGTACACAGGACACAGCAGGTCGCACACGGGCGCTTACGCTTACGCTTGGTCTAACTGCAAGTATAATCCCTGCCTTAAACTTGGCCAGTGAACTTGTCTCAAATCTGATGTTTAAAGTTCTGCCTGCAGGGGGCACTGTGGCTCCACGCACTGGTGTGTGTAGGCAGTCAGCCCCTTTGCACAGAAACAGATGTATATTTAGAGTTCTCACCTCCCCCCAGCTACCCCCAGTACCCCACTCTAGTATTTCAAGTAACCCACCACCAGTGTCAACCTTAATAAATTGAAAACATTTTTATTATATTATTGATGGATAGATGTTCTTCTATCATGTATGACACCCTAAACAATCAATTAGTAGTATTTCTAGCTGACAAAAAAGAGATTGCTGTAGTTAAAAACCATAAAGACGTGTGGCTCCGGCATCCAGGATGCAATGTGATATTGTGGGAATTTTCTGTGGGCAGACTTAGTGGTGGTGGTGCGATGGCAGCAACGCACCACTCTTGACAGCTGCTAATACTGTAAAAACAGATGGCGTGACCCGACTACCCCCTTCCCAGCAGCAGGCCTTACAAACCGAGAGGATGAGCAGAAAACATTTCTCTTACGTCCTGTGAGGGGAGATGGACAACCATGAATGGAGCCACAAACAGCATGCAATGATTTGGGCCTCTTCTCATTTGTCTTTTTGTCTATCGTCCCTCCCTCCTTTCCTTCCTTCCTTCCTTCCTCCGATCCTAACCCCTCCTTCTAATTAATTTTGTGAAGGAAACGAGAAAGGAACGACAGGAGGATGGAGGAATGAAGGAGAGAACGATATGAGAGATGAGATGGCCTGCTCACTCATGCATCACTTTTAAGAGACGTCAATTACTGATGATGCGGCACATCACCTCCTAGGCTAAAGTAAACAGACATGCAATATAAGCTTTATACCAAAGCCCAAAAATGAACATGGACTCTTCCCTCTTATTGACTCTGATAATGACGTAATGTTTGATAGTTCTCGAGACATGAATGAATACTTATTAAACAATGTGTGAAAAAAATAAATAATCATGAGCTTAAAAAAAAGTTTGCATGGTAGTTCATGATCATTCCAGCATATAAAGGTATTTTTTGATCTGCTAGTTTCTTGACACAAATAAATCCCTATGGACTTGTTTGAAACTGAAAGTTGCCAGACGTGGGAGGGAATATTTTACCTTGCCATCTTGGACCAATGAGAATGCGTATCCGATGTGTATCGGGCCTTCCACCTTCCTCCTTTCTCCTCAGTCTTGCCTCCTCTGCAGTTAGATGGAAGAGACGTCAAAGAAATCCAACTTTTGTTACAGTAATCCTGAAAACAAGCAAAGTTGTCTGCCAGTGCGTTGAATAAATTTGTTGCGGTAAAACTCCTTGAAATAAGTCAAAGTGTTCTTACATTTAGCCAAAATGATCTTTTTCAAGAGAGCGCTATGTAAGTCTTTTCATACTAAAAAACAATACCAAATAGATTTTTTCATCTTACAGTAATATAATAATAATAATAACACTTGGTTAGATTTCATTTTGCAGCGTGCGTTTTTCTAAATGACAAAGTAACAGAAGCATTATGATCCTTTTGATTGATTTATTTTGTGCTGACACTGCTATTTTCCTTCAGCACACAGATCATAAATACATTCATCACTGAAATCTATTATGGACCCCCCATAGTTTTGTTTTATGTGTCTGCCCTCAAAGCTGGCCTGTGAACTTGGCTCAAATCTGATGTTAAAAGTTCTGCCTGCAGGGGGCACTGTGGCTCCACGCACTGGTGTGTGTAGGCAGTCAGCCCCTCAGCACAGAAACAGATGTATATTTAGAGTTCTCACCTCCCCCCAGCTTCCCCCAGTACCCCACTCTAGTATTTCAAGTAACCCACCACCAGTGTCAACCTTAATAAATTAAAGAAAACGTGATTATATTATTGATGGATAGATGTTCTTCTATCATGTATGACACCCCTAAACAATCAATTAGTAGAGTATTTCTAGCTGACAAAAAAGAGATTGCTGTAGTTAAAAACCATAAAGACGTGTGGCTCCGGCATCCAGGATGCAATGTGATATTGTGGGAATTTTCTGTGGGCAGACTTAGTGGTGGTGGTGCGATGGCAGGCAGCAACGCACCATTCTTAACAGCTGCTGATAAAAACAGATGGTGTGACCCGACTACCCCCTTCCCAGCAGCAGGCCTTACAAACCGAGAGGATGAGGAGAAAGCATTTTTCTCACGTCCTGATGGGAGAGATAGACAACCATGAATCGAGCCACAAAGGCAGCATGCAATCGCCTGCTCGCACTTGTATTCAACCAGGAAGTGGTTCTTTCTCTGTCAGTCACAAATAAAAGGTTATTTCGATATCACTAAACATGCACGGCCAACAGTGGTGGACACTACTTGAGTAAATGTACTCAATTACTGTACTTAAGTCATTTATTCATGTATCTGTATTTTACTTGAGTATTTCAATTTGGCTAAACTTTTTACTTTTACTCCACTACATTTCTAGGCCAAATATCTCACTTATTACTACACTACATTTTGTGATAGCTGAAGTATAGCTGAAGTTCCTTTTGGAATAAAGACCATATCCATTATTTACTGTACCTTGTTGACCTCTTTTCACAATATCGATGTTACCATACCTAGCCTCATGAAGCCATCGAACAAATGATGATAGACAATGATAGAGAGATATACTGTACAATGATAGACAATCTGACACTATCAAACACAAAAAGGGAACGTCTTTGATTTGGTCAGAAAGTGTAAAGCACTCAACAAAGCAAAAACTGGTTCCTTTGAAGTATAGGATCACATACATTTGCTTGTAGCTCTTTCTACATACAACAATTGAAGGAGAAAGGCTCAATGAATGCCTATGGCTGTGCCGAATCATTTCAACAATAGTAAACGCAACTGTCATAATACATTTCAGGACCTTTACTTTTGCAATTGAAGGCAAGTACTTGTGTACTTCCACTCAAGTGGAAATGTAAAAGGAGGACTTCTGCATTTACTGGAGTAACATTTACCCATGTGTATCTCTACTTTCACTCAAGTACAGGATTTGTGTACTTCGTCCACCACTGACAGCCAATAGCAGAAATGTAATGATCCATTTGATTGATTTATGTTGTGTAGACACTGCTATTCTCCTTCAGCACACAGATCATAAAACGCTCATCTCTGAAATCTATTATGGACCCCCCATAGTTTTGTTTTATGTGTCTGCCCTTAAAACTGGCCTGTGAACTTGGCTCAAGTCTGACGTTTAAAGTTCTGCCTGCAGGGGGCACTGTGGCTCCACGGACTAGTGTGTGTAGGCAGTCAGCCCCTCAGCACAGAAACAGATGTATATTTAGAGTTCTCACCTCCCCCCAGCTTCTGATGACACCTAGTACCCCAATCTAGTATTTCAAGTAACCCACCACCAGTGTCAACCTTAATAAATCATGATTAGGCTATATTATTGATGAATATGTGTTATTATCATGTATGACAGCCTGTACAATCAATTGATTGCATTTCTCAGTCACAAAAAGAGATTGTTGTAGTCAAAAGCAATAAAGACGCGTGGTTCCGGCATTTAAGATGCAATGTGATATGGGAATTTTCTGTCACAGACTGGTTGTGTGGCGGCAACAGCAAAGCACCGTTCTTGACAGCTGCTACAAAAACAGATGGCGTGACCCGACTACCCCCTTCCCAGCAGCAGGCCTTACAAACAGTTCCCAAATAAATCACTGCACCGTGCATGTACAGGCATGCAGAAGTTTTATCCAATTAAAGGATGAATGTAGTGGCCACACAGATACTTTTCATGGGGGGCAAAAATAAACAATCCTTTCATGGTTTTGGTAGTAATAGCACACACAAAAGATTAGACAACCCATGCACAAAGTGTCCTGTTCCTCACAGAGCGTGTCTGTGCTAAATGTGGCCCAAACCATAAACAGAAGTGTGACCGTACTTGCCCTCCAAATGCTCTTAACATATGCTGTTCACTGGTAACCATTTTTAACTCTAAGAAATGTTCCCTTTGAAAGGGGTGTGTTTTTGCAATAAACAGGATTTTATAGAAACAAATTTAGTGCTTTACAATGAGGTAAAAAATTACAATCAAATTATCGAATCTATATCTCTATACGTGTGAAATGAACAAAAACTAAAACCTAAAAGAAAGCTATTCCGGCTAAGCAATAGCAAGTTAAATGTCCAAAGGAGTAGTTTCACAATCAGTGTAAGCACTTTGTTTTATAGGGGTACAAATGAAAACTTCTTGGAATGCACTTCTGGAAAAGGCCTGATCCTGCTGGTGATATGCTAACAGAACCAGGCCTTTCCCTTGGGCCTTCAGCAAGATAGTATGCAGGGTATATGGACAATCAATCTGGGATGTCCTTTTCCTTGGCTTGTACACACTGATAATTTGATTAAATAGACAAAAAGCTAGGGTATGTAAACAGTATGTATGACAATGCTTTAATCCACAATATCGAGGGTGGGGCAACTCACTGGCCAGTCATGAGTTGTTAGTATTTGTTGGTTGTTGAACAAAAATGGGAAAACAAAATGTCATGTGAAGATCTCATGTTTTATGAACTCAAAAAAAAAAATGCTCCATCATTTCTCCAAGTTCACTTCTCGCATACAGTACCTTGTGATAGGCTATGTTCATAATCTACTACAATTTAAAATGTTCTATCTTTGAGATCCACGAGTTCCAGGATATATTCATGATTTTGTTTAGCATTTTCTAGATGTTCTGTCGCATGCAACTAACTGTACTGTGTACAGTAAATACCAACCATTCTGCAGAATTCAGTCAATGTTGAGGATTTTAAATGGTTAATCCTGATGCAAAAAAAATCCAAGAGGGTGTCACTTCAGCCTTGCACATTTGACCGCAAATGAACTGGCTCCAGTTTCAGGGAAGAGATGCTTATCCTTATTCAATTTGTGCATGCAGCGACAAACGTCTAAAGTGTCTGTCCTGGATTTAGGCCCTGGGACATTCCCAAATAGGCCATGCAGTGACTTTCCTAACTGCGGAGGAGGAGGATTCCTGAGAAATGTTCCCTGGCTGAGATCACCTGACAAATGCCGAGGCGCATCTGATGTCAGGAAGATGTCAAGCTGTGGACAAGTTTCCATGGCCAGTGAAACTCAAGACTAGCCGCGCTTCATGGCCATGTTTGAGAGACTGTCTGAAATAGTGCGAGATCCCTCATCACTGGGGGGCTGCCCAGTGGCACCGGGTATAGCGTGTGCTGCTGAAGTAGTCAACTCAAGATTAACGGCGCCTGGGGATATTACTCCAATGAACTTGTCAGCAGAGTATCAATTCATCAGAGTTAAACCAGAGGAGATATGTGTAACGGGAGCAGGCTTGACTGTTATCATGAGAGACAAGGGTTTAAGTTCACTATTTTCAAACATGACAGGGATTTGGAATTGCTCTCACTGTGCACTGAGGAAAATGTGGACCTGAATCAACATGAAATACCAGCTGAACAAATAAATGGCTCCTCAACACTTCTTGAAGGCTTTAATAGCCTGCACTACTGTTTGAGTGATGCTGCAAATGTGTGGCAGGAAAATATGTTTATAACCTTTTAACAAAATAACATAACAGCTGGAGATAAATATGAAAGAAACACAGGAGTTTCAACAAAACAATCTATCTAGCATGATTTAATTATAGTTGAGAGGTATTTCTTGCATCTTTACAATTATTTTTCCTGTAGCCTACAATTAATTCATTACTTTTATGGATGCCTGGAGAGGTCTTTTTAATTTAGGGCTGTTGAGTGCACATGTCTCCAAGGTACTTTTGCTGTGACCCTTTAGCTGTGCCACTGTCCGCCACTAGGAGGCACCCTACACTAGGACGTCCCTTTCCTTTGAGGTCAGTAGAAGAGTCTCACTAAAATAGCCCTTCTCAAGCAGGGGTGGATTACTGAATATTGGGCCTACTGGGCCTACAGTAGGCCCAGGGGGGCCTGAAGCCAAGCCTCTGCGTGAAGTTGCTTCTGTGTTCTCCACCCCAAATATCTAAATGGAGCCCACCAATCAAATAACACTATGTGTGATAATGATGCTTTCTAAGAATCTGTTGGTCGTTATGTCAGATTTCTGTCAATCTGTCCATTCCTGTTTTTTGGCTAGATATTTATTCACTGTATTTCTTTCATTTGACTAGCAATACTACAGTAAAACTGACAGACAAGTAATCTGTAATTTTCTATCAATCTGTTTTTTTTTTTTTTTTGCATAAATGAACAAAACTATCAGTTTTGCAAAAAGCCATACAACTCCCACTGTGCTGTTGAAATGATTATTATTATTTTTACATTTGTGCAGCCTATAGGCCTACTTTGTTTGTGAAGACCGCAATGGTAATGATGTAAGCATCCATTGCTCCATCCACTGCTAATAAAACATATCATGTTAATAAGGATAAACTGCAAAATCACTCAAAACTCTTCACTCTGTTTGGTTACACTTTACTTGAAGGCGTCTGCATCTACTTAATGAGTGACAAGTGTCATTCTGTTTTTGTCATGACAAGTTAGAGTTAGAGTACAAGTTAGGGTTAGGGTCACGTGTTATGACAGTGTGTCATACCCTCCAGTAAATGTTACCCCATTTAAAGTACAGTAACAAAGGAATAGCACACACTCTTCTCTATGCGTGCATCTCCAATTATTTTTGCCTGTAAAAGCATCACCTTTTTCTCGATTAGGCTACTCCAGTTTCATTCCTCTCCAAATAACCAGCCATAGAGGCAGTCGCCACGCTACAGACATGCCATGTCGGCCTCTTGCGCCCTGCCTGCGTGGCGTGAGTGCGGCCAGAGAGGGTTAAAGCGGTCAGTAATGAAGGATCTTTGATGCGGCGTTTCTGTTGCATGTCACTTGCGTAGCGGCTGCGTGACATTGAAATATAAGCGTTGGTCCCATATAGCATGCGTACAGTACGTTTTCAGCGCAGCTCGAACTGCGCCTGAGACGTGCTTGTCACGCATGCAGCGTGTAGGCTTCACTCTAACCTGTTAACAAGGAACCGAAATAAAAATATCACACAGCTGACGCACTCACGCCACGCAGGCAGTGTGGAAGAGGCCTAGCCTGCGGTAGGCGACTATCAAATTTCACCTTTTCAGCGTGGTAGGGGATATAACTTCGGAAAAACTTTGTTGTTGGTTAAATGCATAATGACACATAGGCCTGTAGCAACTGAACACATGTTGTTTTCCTTCCTGACTGACGCAACTTTCCATTGCGATGGAGCGCCTTACAAAACACTGCTATGATGCCATCAATATCTAGTATGATGCCATCAACAATGTTTGACAAATCTAAGCAAAATCATACCAAACGAAGGACATTTTCTCGTAATCAGAAGCTTTCAGTGACCAGTTCCATACTCCAGTGTGGATGTGGTTGGGGTTGAGTATGGCTCAACAGATTTGTTGAACCATACCCAAATTCATCTTCTCCCCAAGGCTATACACTTTTCAACATATTCAAAAATTCATTCACATTACAGAATTCTGACACCACTTAAAGCACAAAAAAAAATTAAATCAATCAATCAATCAATCAATCAATCAATTAATTAATTAACCCTAACCAGCTTGAAATATAGTTTGATGTGTCAGTCAGACATACTGTAAGTGTGGTAAAGGTTGCCAGAAGGAGAAGGCGAAGGAGAGAAGAGAAGGATGCATCATCTTTTTGACCTTTGGCCAAAACTACTAGCACTTCATAGCCAAAGGTTAGTTCCTTCATTTCACACCAAAAGTTGACAGAATGTTGGGATGATTGTCAATTCATCACAGTGTTTATGTATAGTGTATAGACTTGTGTAATCTTATGATTCCCTAATATGGTTTATTGTAGGCTTTATTATCCAATCAGAGGTTTAAATAAAGGTGCTAATATCAATTTCTAATAAAGGTGTACTCTAATTTAATCACAAACTGATTGACAGAACGTCATGTTTCCGAGTGAGTGTTGCCAACGCATGTGTCCACTAATTGATTCGTGGACTCTTGTATAGGCCTATGCCATATGAGAAATGTGTCACACCAAATATAGCTTGGAGGTGCTAGCCATCATAATAGTTCTGTTATACTTAACAGCGTGAGTCCACAGGGTCTGTGGACTGACTCAGCCAAAGACATCTAATTGATTTAAGAACTATTTCCAGCAGAGTATTTTTACTTAATGATTTCTAAGTTACAGTTACAGTCCAAGTATTACAATATGTATAAATGCACAATGGAATAACATGTCATCATTCTCAACTAAAATAAATAAGTACAGGCCACTAAGATTTAAGCAACAAACGAGTAACTGCCATCTGAACCAGAAACAATTTGAAAGTATGCCATATACAGTATACTGAGCAAAACTCTGTTCACATAAATGTCAAATGACACACAATAGTATCACTTTACAGTAATTGCATTACTTCTAAGTTGAACAGGATATTCTCTCAATGTTATAAAATGGAAAATAGAAAATACTGTAAAAACATCCAGTTCAAATTCAACATCAGGACCCATATTAGGAAATCAATGCACCAAAAGTAAGAACACCTTTCGTTGCTGAGGTTCAAGTGAAATGTGAAAATGTCCTCTCATATGGCACCTTTTGCACTCATGCAGCCCAATATCATCACAGGAGTCACTGAAAGGGAAACGCCTTACCCCATGGGAGCCTGGGCCAAGTTCACGCCAGACATGTTAGACCCAATCTGAATTGAACTAATCTATCTGGGTCTTGATCTATCTATTTAATCTATCAGACCAAAGAATGTGCTCCTAACATTAAATATTAGGATTTGTCATATTCTTTAATCTTTAGCCAAGTTTAATCTGGCAATTTTGTTCCAGAAAGGCATTTAATTCAGACGGGGTCCATCATGTCCATGTGAATCATTCATTGTTCCTACGGTGAAATTCATTGTCCCTACAGCGAGTGCCACGTGAGTACAAAAGATGTAAGGTGAAGTGGTTGCTGTGATCTTGTTAATACCTTGCTCTGAAGTTCCACAGACAGTAAGCACTTTACATAAAAGGCTAGACAGGCTAGACACTCTACACCACCAAATGTGAATGTAGTTACCACATCTTAAATTAGACTGACTGATTGGCATTTCCATATTGGAAACCGTTAATATACTGCTAATGCTAACAATAAAAGGCTTTAGCAAAATTTGGCAAGGAAGTTGATGAGGAAAATCATCACACGCAGTCTGATTTTTATTTACTTTTTAGACATAATTTACTTTATTTTTTCATACATTTCATGTAGGCCCATGTACAGTATTTATATATTGTATATGTCTAGTCCTTGAGTACAAGAAAACTTCAGTGGAAATCTCCATTGAAAAAGTACTATAGGCCTACCTACTAGGCCTATAGGCCTATACTATTCATACTATAATAAGCTAAATCCATGTGTGGTTAACTGGACATTAATGTTTGATATTTATGCATGCATCAATTTACAACTTCACAAATCTTTACATAGTGAAACACTACACACTGTAAATCATAATTTGCCACACAGATATGTTTAGGCAGCTAGTTCTTGCCGATTGAGATATCTGCCTGTAATAGCAGGCAACAGTAATAAAATGAAATATATGGCTTGCTACAAACGATGACAGCAGTTGAGAATACAGCAGTTAAGGAGGTGAACTTTCAAAATGACAAGGATGCAGATATATAAATAGCCAGCACAACGTGAAAGGGAATATTCTGGCACTTAAAAGAGGGCAGTTTGCGGCTACTGTGTAAATCTTGAAGAAATGACAGTGCAGGCTGTGGACTTTTTTCAAATTCTTTTCAAGAATAGTGAATTAATGTTATCATGAATTACAATGTTATTGTGAATTTTGTATTTAAATGGAAGAAACACATGGCAATGAATGGTATTTAATCTTTGTTTATTTGGTAAAAATGTAACGTGAATCAGTATAGCGATTGCCAAGAGCTACAGACAGATCAATCTTAACATTCGGTAAGAGTGTGAAATATTTTTTTGCTTAGTGGCTAGATGGGTGTCGATTCTTGTTTTCTCTCTAGCAAGTCTTGTTAGAGAGAAACAAGTCTCTGCCATCAAACCTGTTAAATGTATTTTTAGCTGGGTCCCATGTCAGTTCTGCCAGATTGTGGAGATACATACAACCATGAATGAAAATCCATTTATGAATGAAGCTTAAATGTCTCTGAGATGAATCTGAAATCATCTCTGCCCTTTGGCAAGCCTGATTTTTGGAAGCTTGACTGCGTGATTTACCTCATCTTGAAATCTGTCTGGCTTTCACCAAGGGAGAGTAATGGGCTAAAAATGCATTGCCGTTCCAGACCTAAATTTGTTTCTCTTCCGTGGCAGACGCTCAGCGTCTACCCCTTGGTCACTTGTTACTTGCCAACTGGAACACATAGCTGTTTGCCACAAAATCTACTCAGATTTTTATTACCACACTTCACCTCATCAGGCCTAGATTAGGCCAAGATTCATTGAAGCATTAGCAGCATGCTTTCAGGAGAGTTAGCCACAGTTAGCTCCCTTATATTCTAGCTGACTGCCATCAGGCATTGGTTCCCTGGTATTCTAGCTGGCTGCCATCAGGTATTTGCTCCCTTGTATTCTAGCTGGCTGACATCAGGCACTGCAATGTTTGGCTTTCCACTGAGCTACTTCACTCGCAGGCATCACACTGGAGATGACAAACCGTTAGCGACAAATTGTAACACACTTAAACTGACATTGATGAGCTTTGCATTACGCTCTGGAAGTTGAACCAAGTTCAACACTGTCACCAGCGGTGCCAACCTTGTTCTGGTCCTTGATTATGATTGGCTGAATCATGTTTTGCACAAACACACCTTGACCGAATTTCATTATATTACAGTGTTATTCTGATATTCTAATAGAGGAGGTATATTTTTGGTGGAGGAATGATTATGATTGTTGCAACATTGTTGTAATGAAGAAAAAATAAGGCTTTATGAAAAATAAAGGCTTTTTAAAGTTAGTAAGCAGTGTGCCTTTGAAACTCTTGAAAGGCACTTGAAACTTACTATATACAGAAGAGACTGTTAAGTTGAAGTTATAGTCTAAATCCCCAAGTGATTGAATATCCTTGATACCAAAGAGCACCTGTTTAAGACAATTGGTGAAGAAGCACTCCTGACCACCAACCTGTTTGGGTCCTGAGTTTTTAATGATTATCTATGAATTGCCAGATATACAGTATGTAGTAGCCATTATAGATATAAGCAATACGCAATAAGCTACTGGAGTCCATAGGTTACACTGATTTTAGCTAAGAGCTAACAGCTAAGGGGGACTCCGCTTGTGCGTCATGCCAAACAATGCCCCTTATCTGTTCTAAAATCAGTGTAACCTACGGCCTCTCAGGGTTTATTGCTTAAGTAAACCCAAATAGGAAATCGACCGCTTGCTGCTGGTCAGTGATCACCATCTTAACTTGGCACTGTAATCCCACTTCAGCTTGAACTTGACTTTTTAAAAGTATATATATTTTTTGCATTTATTATGATAGGACAGCGAAGAAACTGATATGAAGCAAGTGGGATGAGACTGGGCAGATTCAGACTGAACCCAGGTCCCTGGGCAGCCAGACCCAAATCTGGTAGAGACTCTGTAGCTAGTTGTGCCACTGCGCCCTTGTCCTTGACCTTGACCATTGCCCCCCTGTTTAGTCTCAGACTACTTTCTAAGAGCCACAGTTGGCTGTGGTAGACAGACTTCAGTTTCTGTGAGTTTTTCTCTCTCATCTCCAACAGCTGAAGTTGGAAGAAAGTTTAATGAACTACAAGTTTGGATTAGGACTCATCATTGTGAAGTACTGTGTTGCATGAAAGGACAAACTCCTCTATTGAGACAAAAAGTCCATTTGACTTTTTACAAGCCATAGTGCTGTAGCCCTACAACACACATCTCCCGAACTTTTTTCGCATTATGATCGGTCGATGGGACCCAGTTATAAACGGGTCACAAGTGTCATATATTGCAGTCATGTTAGTGGCTGAGTTTCCATTCAGCTCATATACATGGTCTATGCATATTCATTAAACTTCATCTCAGGAATGTGTACAGTATAATACATCTGCATTCTTCCACTGTGGTTAAGGTAAAAATGGACATTCTCCTAATCTAGAAAAGAGTTCTGATCAGCTGTGGGATGAAAACATTCAAACAAAACAGAGAGTTAGCTTTCCCCTCCCTCCCCTTTTCTCCCGTGCAATCTCGTCTGGAAAAGTTCATGTTTCATGGTCAAGGCTGCATCAGGCTGTTTTTGTTGCCATTTTTGGACCCTGGGCTATCTACAGAGACTGCATTTTTTACAGTGATTCAGGGGATAGGCAACAAGGAGATTGTGAGGAGATGTTTGCTGTATGTAACAAAAATGTTTCCATTTAGAAACCGCGTAACATTGCTTAGAGCACCTTTAAATAATATGTCAAGTCTTAATCAAAACAAGCCACAATTTGGTTTTGGTTACAGATGTTTAAAATAGACTCTTCTTGAGTTTCCATACGTAGTGTGTATTCTTATCCGCCATTTGTACCAGTTGTTAACCTATTAACCTTATTAGTTTAGGCATGAAGTCTTTAAAAGTTACCATGCCAGAAAAAGACTGTAAATTAAATTCACAGAACCACACTGACTGACATCTGTAGATTTATGACACAGTAATGTACATGTTTCTATGTTTCAATCAGATAAATGGAATGCTGAATTGAAATGACTATCAAGACTGGTTCATGTCATTGTAAAGTAATGTGGTTTGATAAACCGGACACCTCTGACTCCTCCTTTTTTACAGGGATACTGTTTTATCATGTCTCCTTTCCAGACATTTCATTCACTCTGTGCCGTACAAATGCAGCTAACAACCTAGAAAGAACAGGACTCATATTGTCTGGCCATAGTACAGTACAATGCTATGCTACAATGCAAAACTAGGTCTACCATCCAGCAATCAGTGTCAGAGTGAACATGCTGTGAAATCGCTGTTGAAGAAATCTCTTTTCTCCATTTGGATTTGACTCATCTTGTTATTTTGCCTTTTAGTCTGATTCCCTGACAAAGATAAAAGCAAATTTTGATAGCCAATTGTGTGACTGTATTTCACCTTACAAGTTCTCCTGTAAGGCCTGTGGTTTTTGTTAAAGCAGCTGAACCTCTGTTGCTGAAGAGCACCTTTTATACTATTTTGATATAAGCATACCATTCCACAGTTTGTAATGTCTTTGTCCTTGTCAAAAACAAATGTCAGGTGACATTCAAAATACTAATCTAGATCTCATTAGATTTGTGTTTGTCAGACACTCAAACAGTGACCTGTACATATATGCACACGTTTTGGATTTTACAGGCATGCAACTCATTCTTAACACCTTTCTGTCAAAGCATCATTATGGGTAGTTGAATGTGACCTAAATTAAACAGTCTCACTTTCTCTCATTTTTACAAGCCTGTGTAGGAGACTGTTGTGAAACAGCCAGGGGGAATGGTCTTACCACTTGTGATCTGGGTATTACTCTTCCTCCTTCTGCTTCCTGATTCAGTTCAGCCCCAGCTCAAGGGAAACAGGTGGCTTAAGGGTGCTCATTCTTTTTAATTTGTTAGCCACGTGGGGAATCCCTTGGGCATGCAGAAGCTAGGTTTTAGTGCAGCTGCCCGAATCAGTCATTCACAGATTAACCCAACCCAAGTCTAGCTCTCCACTTTCCTTTATGTTACGTGTCAGGGAGTGTGGTATATAGTTTCAAACTTTAACCATGTGAGATATAAGTTACAGCATGGTATTACTGTGCCCAACACCATTATTATGCATTGATAGACCAGCATAACAATGGCTCTAAGCTCTGTTGAGAGTGAATATCTGAAATGCCCACATATCAAGCTTAGATATACAGCTTCCAGTTCTGCATAGTGTTTATAACCATTATACTGATGACATAAAAAACAAATATAAAGACAAGTTTCAGGAGGAGACCATGAGAGGTATGGTATCAAGGGAGAACAGTAAATAATCAAAATGGCATTGGTTTACACTGATTGAAGTAACATTCCAATATTTTAATATTGTTTAAAATATATCATGTAATGAAATATTAAGAGCTAGGGAGTGAGTGAAAATGACAATATTTTGTCAGCATCATTTGCCTCTGTTCACGTTTAGCCAGTTGAAAATAATTACATAGGCAGAAGCCGTTAACAAATATGGGCCATTAAAATCTACTGGAGTGATGACATGATTTATCTCAGATTTTGAAGTGGGTCATAAAAGCATGTTCTAAAAGTCAACACTAGAATGGGAAACACTAACAAGGTCGGAATACTTAAAATATCTGTAGACTGTAAAAGCCTCTCAAGGATCAGTCATTCCAGAATGAGTTAGAGGAGTTGGCTCAGGCCACATAGAGCTTGGCATTTGACAGTGGGCTGGGCAGTTAAAGTGCAAGCAACGTAAAGAGAAGTCCAAAAAGCAAATTACCCCTTCATGTAATGGCATACCTCGCAGCCATGGAATGTTGTCATGTATTTACCAGCTGTACTCTTGCCAACCCTCAATGCTTGTTGTGTATGTGTGTGTGCGCTGGCATGTGTGTGTGTGTGTGTGTGTGTGTGTGTGTGTGTGTGTGTGTGTGTGTGTGTGTGTGTTTGTTTATGTGCCAGCTTATGTGCATGCTATTCTCCCCAATTAGTCTTTCAATGGGGCACTTAGTAAGCTGACATATATCATTACCTCTTTGAATTTCTGTTAACAAACAGATAAACCTTTCAATTGTGACACAAGTCAAAACATTTAAAGCTACACTATGCAAGATTCTGATGGTAAGCAAACTTGTAATAGGGGAATCGTTCACATAGTCATAGTCAATCACATCCACTAATCAAGTGATAACATTGATTCTGACAGCAATTCAGCTGCATTTTAAATTTGGTCTGCATTCGTCTGCATGTTATGTTATGTTTTGTACAAAAGCATGCAAAGACCATCAACCATCAACAATTTGAGTATAGAGCTAAATCAATGGTCCAAACATATAACAATGTTTATGTTTACCTATGCACATGCATATGCTGATTTACCATTATTTTTACAGTGTATGTGTTCTAATAATTTCATTACTTGATAAGCGGATGTGATTAGACCTGCTTTCCAGTATAGCCTTCTGACGTTCAGCATAAACCCAGTACGACCTGAAGACATCTCATGAGAATGGTGAAACATTACCTTGTCTGTAGATATAGCTCTTTGGAGATTTTCTGTTGTTAGTACTCCACAACAAAAGAATTTCCATTATGTACAGGGGGAACAAACCATGGGAAGTAGGCTATATAGTACAGAAGCCCTGAAATTTCTTTTTGAGATGTAATCTTGTTATTTCGAGATCTTATCTTGTTATTTCAAGATAATATCTCGTTATTTCGAGATAACGAACCTATGTAAAAACTTTATTTTTTTACTTTCAGATATTATCTTTACGGAACCCCTGTACGGAAGCCCGGAACCGCAAGTGAAGAATGTTTTTTTTGAGATGTTATCTTGTTATTCCGAGATCAAATCTCGTAATTACGAGATACTATCTCGTCATTTCGAGATAAGACACTAAGGGGGGGGGGGGGGGGGGATTACTTTCAGATATTATCTCATTATTTCGAGATACTAAGTTGTTATTTTGAGATATTATCTCGTTATTTCGAGATAATATCTTGTTATTTCAAGATAACTGTAACATCTCGAAATAACGAGATAATGTCTCAAAATAACGACTTAGTATCTTGAAATAACGAGATAATATCTGAAAGTAAAAAAAAGAAAAAAATTATGCCTACAGTAAGTGTGTTATCTCGAAATAACGAGATAGTATCTCGTAATTACGAGATATTATCTTGAAATAACGAGATAATATCTGAAGAAAAAAAAATTGGGAGATTTTTTTTTAACTATTTTTTTTTTAAATGTGTATTATCTCGAAATAACGGGATATGATCTCGAAATAACAAAAAAAATTCTCCACTTGCGGTTCAGGGCTTCCGTACGAAATAACAAGATAACATCTAAAAATAAAAAATGTCTTCACTTGCGGTTCACGGCTTCGGTAATATAGCTATATAAAACGGCAAAGTAAAAAATAAATATATTGCGATTCTAGAGGAATCTCTAGATTGATGATGAATAGAACAAGCGTCTATGCCAGCCAGACATATCTAAAATGATCACAGATCTGACTGAAACGCATGGTCTGAAGTGTAGTTTAAGTGCATTTAGGGTGTGTCCAGTTTAAATCTACTAGTTTGATGGTGTTTCCTGAACAAGGAGCACATCATTCCAGTTTGTTAGTATTATGATGACAAACACATCTTCGCAGAAGGAATCTGCTAGCATGTGCGACTGTGTGTGAAACAGCAGGGTTTCGCCAAAGCTTGTTTAACTAAAACAGGTGTATGTGTGTATGCGTGTATGTGCATGTGTGTGCGTGTGTGTGTGTATGTGTGAGACAAGCAGACATGACTCTGTAGGCCTACTTGCCAAGTAATTAAAGTTATAGGCAGCGACAAAGAAGTCTTACATTTCGATATGTACTTTCAGAGAACTGACTGATAATGAGTTATAAAATATATCTTGAAGAAAGCATTTGAATGTTTGAATAACACTCATAAGGACATTCATCCAACCACACCAGCAGTCCAGCATCCAACCACACCAGCGGTCTTTGTATTGCATTGACAGAGAGGAGCACACTGAGCAAGGCTCTAAGTCGAAATGCATCTGTGCAATAAACGTGTGTATGCAAAGTGTGTCTTGCCACACAATTTCTCACTGACAGGGACTTGTTGCTAAGATCTCGCCACTAGATCACAAGTTCTTGACCGTACACTATAAAAATAACAGGGATACTGCACATTTGACTTCAGAACAGGGTTTTCTTGGTTCTTGGTTTCTTGGTTGTCTTTTTTTTTTTTTTTTTTAAAGGTTCATTTTCAAAGCGTACCTGGCAGGATTATAATAACAACATTTGCCTCAAGCGAGCTAAGAGCACTGCATCAGACCTGACGCTGGCATGTTATGACTGTTTACCTGTGTTATCTGTTCTTATGGGTGTGGCAATGTTGACTTATAACTAAGCAATTGTATTAGTTATCATCAGTATGTGTGTGTTTTATTCTGGTATGACAAAAGCTTTTAACCATGCACAAAACATTACTGACGAAAAACCATGATCCAGCAATTAATGTACCTCTATACAAACCAAAAAACAGATGAATTAATCCCCACAAATACGTCATGTTAAGATTCATCATGTACAGACATATCTGTCACATATATACAGTACTTTATTGTTGTTAGTTCATGCAAGGTAAGAACAATGTTCCGTGTATTCAGTTAAGGTAAAGGTATGAAAATAGTCTGGTTGTAGCATACCCATCAGCACACAAGGGCATACCTCTACCACTCAAATTCCTATTCCTGTACATATCAATTTAATAAGTACTGCATGCTCTATTATACAATGTAATAACAAATATTGTGATTAATGAATTAAATTGGCTCTACTGTAGAAATTGAAATACGGAACCCAACTCAAAATCTTTGATTATGAGGGGGTGACTAAGGCATGGTGTGTGTGTGTGTGTGTGTGTGTGTGTGTGTGTGTGTGTGTGTGCGAGAGAGAGTGTGAATGTATGCATGCGCACACATGCATGTGTATGAAATACCATCACTTAATTGACTTGACTCTCCTGTGAATGCTTAAGGTTGCCTTTAATGTGACAAAACCATATAGGTCCCCTGCCTTATTTGGTTTCTGTTTAGTGCTTAGTGTGCAGACTTGAGATTAATATAAAGCCCTGATAGAACAGGGAGGGCCCAAGAAATCACCAGAGGAGAGCCCCCCCAGTAAGTTGTCACCTTTCTCCCTGGGCACCACCAGCAGTACCCAGATAGGGTGTAATAGACTCTCTTGAATAGCAAACACTTAGTGAGGTTGCAGCCATGACAGTCAGTGGTCTACATGCCACAATGACAATTATTATTTGATATCCACTGTACTGTGTGCATTTTAAGTGAATGATCAGGTATTTTCTTCCGGAATGATTAAGAGAAGCGATGAACTGACAGACTGAAGATGAGTGATGTGTCCAGGAAGTGAAAATGGCTTCTATCAAATCCCCAGCTGTTTATATTTATGTACATATTTAACTGTAATTTTCTCCTCAGGGGAGCTGACAGTTCATCTGGCTTTGGGAAAACAAGGTAAGATTCTTCATATGCTTTAGATTTGGTGGTCCAAACTATTCTGTGGGCTGCTCACTTGGATACTCACACTATGACAAGAGAGCCTATTGCACCTCTTAGTCTGATGGCAGATAAGAGGAGAGGAAATGCCTTCTGAATACATCAGTGGAGACTGGCAAGAGCAGGATAAGAAGCAACCAATATAATAAATGCTGTGCATGCTCTCCTTCCTTTGGTGTTTAATATTATGAGACTATCATGTATTGGTGTTTGTTTTGTTGTGGTAAAGCTGTTGTTTTGTTTCTCTCTCGCTGTTATGTGTGGCTTGTGGTGATATGGTCTCTGTGATCATCACTTGTGTTAGTCTGGCTATCACCATACTAAGCTCAATTGAACATTAGTATGGGGAGTCTGCGCTTTATTTCTACGACACGTGATGAATGGGCATAGTTCAAATGACTCCGTACGCTTGGATAGTCCCTCAACCAATCAGACCAACAATCCGGTGCTTCTTTTGGATAAGCTAGTTTGTGATTGGACCCAAAGGATGTGGACAGGAAGCAGGGGACATAGGTGTGCAGGTCTCCAGCCTAAGCTGCCGGGCGAAATCCAAATTCGCCGGCAGGTCAGGCAGGGTTCATCCAGCCTACACTTGCATATCAATTTACATGAGACTGTCCACGTTTACCTGTTTAGCGCCTGCCACCTCACAAACATGTACTGACAAAGTGTGACACACTCAAGACACTATGGAGTATCTTGCTTATTGCATCACACACACGCTAAGTCATCAAACAACTAACCACCAGTCAGCTAATAGTAGCAAAGTATAGCACAGAAAACTATTTCAGAAAAGTAATGGAAAGTGATTCTGTTAGTCACTTTGGACAAAAGTGTCTGCTAAATCATACAACCATAATCATAACTTCAATACCATAACCATGAAAGCATTCAGGTGCCTTTATCCTGTCCTTGCTTTGCAGGTTCTTTTACTTGTCCCGAACCTGAAAAACGTTTAAACAGTTTAAAAATCTGTTTGCTTCCTGCTTTCATTAAGCAAGAAGGAATTAATTCATTTTTTATATGTGCTTGTAATTCATAAAGTAATCTGCAAATATGGGGGATGCGGAAATGGCAGTATTTGGCAAGGCTTCTATCTACCTCCGTAAGCCTGAGAAGGAGAGAATTGAGGCCCAGAACAAGCCCTTTGATGCAAGGAGTGCTTCCTTTGTGGTTGATAAAGATGAGTTGTACTTGAAGGCTACAATCAAGAAGAGAGATGGTGCCAAAGTCACCGTTGAATTGCTTGAAAGCAAGGAGGTATAGTAGCAAGTAGCATCTAATTACAGATGATATCAAAATAGGTTTATTTAATTGTGTAAACAAAATGTTACATGCTGTGCACCTCCTAAATCTGTTTTCTTCATTTGGCTCAGGAAAGAACGGTTAAGGATGACGAAGTCTTCCCCATGAATCCTCCCAAATATGACAAAATTGAGGACATGGCCATGATGACCCACCTCAATGAAGCCTCTGTCCTGTATAACCTCAAAGAGCGTTACGCAGCATGGATGATCTATGTGAGTCGCATTCCAAACTTCACCCCATGAATTTATTGATTCTGATGAAATAATAAATGATCTTTCTTCATTATTTCAGACCTACTCTGGACTTTTTTGCGTCACTGTGAACCCCTACAAGTGGCTCCCAGTGTACGATGCAGAAGTGGTGTCTGCCTACAGAGGCAAGAAGCGCATGGAGGCCCCACCACACATCTTCTCTGTCTCTGACAACGCGTATCAGAACATGCTTCAAGGTATGCTTTCAGTTAAACCCACTTCATACAATAATGAAGTTTTATTTTTCTCCATAAACATATAACTCTACTTTTCCCCACAGACAGGGAGAACCAGTCTGTCCTGATTACGTGAGTGACAAAGCACTTTTAAAGCATTGTCATTTAGAGACATTCTATGCTCTAAGTTCTAAGTAGCTTATTAGTCATTTTGATGATAATGGGGTAATGGGGAGAAAGATGTGCTTTGAGCAGTTATACCCCTTCCTTTCAGTCCCGTTGACCTTCAGTCAGTCGGCTTAGTTCTTCAGAGATTATCTTTGTTGGTTCCTCCCCTTTGGTTCGTAAATACACACATATGTATATGTGTCCTGGGTGGCATTGTGTGAGTGGAATGTACGACAATACAGTACAAATACTTAGCAACTGTTGGGGGAACCTGATAAAAAAAGGCATTGGATGCCTTTAAGATATTAATTTCATACTTAAAGTAAATATAATTCAGTACCAAAACATAAAAGCTAATGATATCTTCCATATAACATAGCGGAGAATCTGGTGCTGGCAAGACTGTGAACACCAAGCGTGTCATCCAGTACTTTGCAACAATTGCAGTGGCTGGTGGTGACAAGAAGAAGCAAGAGCCACCAGCAACAGACACTGGAAAAATCAAGGTACAAAGTCTGTCATTATTTTCTTACTCTCCACTCTACAACGTTGCAAACTGACTGGGAAAGTGAAGTAAAAGGAGCAATAAAAGTTTGCACAGCACACAACATTTCTCTCATTTGCAGGGTTCTCTTGAAGACCAAATTATTGCTGCCAACCCACTGCTAGAGGGTTATGGTAATGCCAAGACTGTGAGGAATGACAACTCTTCACGTTTCGTAAGTTAAATTCATGTGAAGAGAGTAGACATTTACTTCAATTGTTATACAGTATTACGTAGACTAAATAACATTATTTAACCCAAACAGGGTAAATTCATCAGAATTCACTTTGCCACATCTGGAAAACTGGCTAGTGCTGATATTGAGACTTGTAAGTATAATTGATTGATTAATTATAATGTTTCATTACTGCCTTAAAAGTATCAAATGAAATCCTCCTTTCCTGCATAAAAAGACCTGCTGGAGAAGTCTAGAGTGACATTCCAGCTTCCTGATGAGAGAGGCTACCACATCTTCTACCAGATGATGACCAACCACAAGCCTGAGATTATAGGTATGTTTCATATTTTCAAACAACGTAAAATAATAATACATGTCATTTTTAATTTGTTAGTTATAATATTTTTTTTTAACTCCTACAGAGATGGCCCTCATCACATCAAACCCTTACGACTTCCCAATGTGCAGTCAGGGTCATATCACGGTGGCCAGCATTAATGACAAAGAGGAGCTGGATGCCACAGATGTAAGTCTTCAAATGTGTTTTCCCCCTTTCAATTTCTTTAAAAAAATAAATAATGAAAAACCTGTAAAATAATGAAATAATTTGTCATTCCAGGAAGCCATAGACATCCTGGGTTTCACTGGAGAGGAGAAAGTCACCATTTACAAGCTGACTGGTGCTGTGCTCCATCACGGCAACATGAAATTCAAGCAGAAGCAGCGTGAGGAGCAGGCTGAGCCTGATGGCACTGAGAGTAGGTTACAACAATCTACTGTATTAGAGACCTAACTCTATTAGGGATGGATGGAGAGAGAGACAGAGATAGAGAGATAGATGATACTGACAATTGATAATCAGTAAGGTAAATTATTGACATTAATTTTTCTTGATGCCTATACAATAAAGTATTAATCTAAAGCTGCATTATCAATTAAGTTATTTATTTTACCCAACATCTCTGAACTTTTTATTTTTATTTTAAATCTTAATTTTTTCTTTTCATTTCATGGCAAATTTGATGTATACTGAAATAATATTTAAATATGTTTTCAGGTGCTGACAAAGTCGCTTACCTTATGGGCCTGAACTCTGCTGATATGCTGAAGGCTCTGTGCTACCCAAGAGTGAAAGTTGGAAATGAGTTTGTCACCAAGGGTCAGACTGTGCCACAGGTGCTCTAATACATACTGTATCACTCTGATCTTACTGATATTGTAAGTTGCCAGAATCTGGGATATTCAATGTGCTGTAAAATGATTTTTTATGCATTGTTTTAGGTCTCCAACTCTGTGTCAGCCTTGGCCAAGTCTATCTACGAGAGGATGTTCTTGTGGATGGTCGTCCGCATCAACCAGATGCTGGACACCAAGCAGCCAAGGCAGTTCTTCATTGGTGTACTGGATATTGCCGGCTTTGAAATTTTTGATGTGAGGATCATACAATTGTTCACCAACTACTTATTTCTAGTGATTCATGTTGTAATCTTCTCAAATAATGTTTACGTTTCTCTAACATAGTACAACAGCATGGAGCAGCTGTGCATCAACTTCACCAATGAGAAACTGCAACAGTTCTTCAACCACCATATGTTCGTTCTGGAGCAAGAGGAGTACAAAAAAGAGGGCATTGACTGGGAGTTCATTGACTTCGGCATGGACTTGGCTGCTTGCATTGAACTTATTGAGAAAGTGGGTTAAAGTTTGCATATTTACAAATCTACTTCAAATCTACTAGTTTAATATGGAACATGTTTAAGCTCATTTGTTTTCTAAACAGCCCATGGGTATCTTTGCCATTCTTGAAGAGGAGTGCATGTTCCCCAAGGCCTCTGACACCACTTTCAAGAACAAACTGTATGACCAGCATCTTGGCAAGAATAGGGCCTTTGAGAAGCCCAAGCCTGCCAAAGGCAAGGCTGAGGCCCACTTCTCCCTGGTGCACTATGCCGGCACTGTGGACTACAACATCTGTGGCTGGCTGGACAAGAACAAGGATCCACTGAACGAGTCTGTTATTCAGCTGTACCAGAAGTCAGCTGTCAAATTACTCAGCATCATCTATCCACCTGTTGTTGAAGGTAACTGATATTTCATAGAAAAGTAGGAAAAGTCTGAAGTGTTGCCCCAGGTTGTGTATGAAAGTCTTTCCTATTATCTGCTTCATGACAGAGAGTGGTGGTGGCAAAGGTGGAAAGGGTGGTGGTAAGAAAAAGGGAGGATCCATGCAGACAGTGTCCTCTCAGTTCCGGGTATGTGTGTCTTCAAAACATCATAAACAAACGTGTGAAGGATTTGTTACCATTTGAGTATATTTGAAGTAAATTCTATTAAAAAAAAAAAAAAAACCTCAACAGGAGAACTTGGGCAAATTGATGACCAACTTGAGGAGCACCCATCCTCACTTTGTGCGTTGTTTGATTCCAAATGAATCAAAGAAGCCAGGTAAATGACAAACCAACAAAACTGTATACACCACACACCTCTCACTTGAGAACAAGTGTGACACTACATATTTGTTATTGTGCTAGGTCTCATGGAGAACTTCCTGGTCATCCACCAGCTCAGGTGCAATGGTGTACTTGAGGGTATCAGAATCTGTAGGAAGGGTTTCCCAAGCAGAATCATCTATGCAGACTTCAAGCAGAGGTGAACTGAGCCTTAAATGATTTTGATGTTGTACCATCAGTACAACACATGGCATTGTGCTATTGTACCATCTAATCTTCAAGTTCTCGCCTTCACACATTGCAATATTTTAATAACTGGATGGAAATAGCAATAATTGGATACATAGAAAACGATCAATATATTTATTGAATAAATGCAGGTACAAAGTGCTGAACGCCAGTGTTTTCCCTGAGGGTCAGTTCATTGACAACAAGAAGGCTTCTGAGAAGCTCTTGGGATCCATTGATGTTGATCACACACAGTATAAGTTTGGACACACCAAGGTAACGAATCTTCAGAGCAGATCAGAATCACTCATATGATAAGATCATTGATACCTCAGAGACATCATTTGTATATACACTGTCATTTATTTTCTCAGGTGTTCTTCAAAGCTGGTCTCCTGGGTACCCTTGAGGAGTTACGAGATGAGAAACTGGCTTCCCTCGTCACTGGGACTCAGGCTCTCTGCCGTGGATACCTCATGAGGAGGGAGTTTGTGAAGATGACAGCAAGGAGGTACACTTTACTTAGAAAAATTACACCATAAGATACTCTATACTGCAGCATGTACCATTCATACAATATAAAGTATGGCGTACCATAAATGGCAGATGTAGTGATACAGTTGATTTGTCAATTTTTTTTTTCAGAGATGCTATTTACACTATCCAGTACAATGTCCGCTCATTCATGAATGTCAAACACTGGCCATGGATGAAGGTTTACTACAAGATCAAACCTCTGCTGAAGAGTGCTGAAACTGAGAAGGAGCTGGCTAACATGAAGGAGGACTTTATAAAATGTAAAGAAGATCTGGTAAAGGCTGAGGCCAAGAAGAAAGAACTTGAGGAAAAGATGGTGACTCTGTTGCAAGAGAGGAATGACCTGGCGCTGCAAGTGTCATCTGTAAGTGTATACTATACCATTTTGATATTCACAATCATACCACTACCCAGTCTCAGCATTGCATTTTCAAAAAAAATCAGATGTCTTCCATGTCTTCCATCTTATATTTACAATAGGGATCTGAGGGTCTATCAGATGCTGAAGAGAGGTGTGAGGGTCTAATCAAAAGTAAGATCCAGCTCGAGGCCAAACTCAAAGAGACAACCGAGAGACTGGAGGATGAAGAGGAAATCAATGCTGAACTGACTGCAAAGAAGAGGAAACTGGAGGATGAGTGCTCTGAGCTCAAGAAGGACATTGATGATCTGGAGCTGACCTTGGCTAAAGTGGAGAAGGAAAAGCATGCCACAGAGAATAAGGTTAGGACACACTATGCATACACTGTATACATGCATATAGAAATGTCTATTTCACTAGATGTTGACATGTCAATTTCTATGTACAGGTGAAAAACCTGACAGAGGAGATGGCTACTCAAGATGAGTCCATTGGTAAGCTGACAAAGGAGAAGAAAGCCCTCCAAGAGGCCCACCAGCAGACTCTTGATGATCTTCAAGCAGAGGAAGACAAAGTCAACACTCTGACCAAGTCCAAGAGTAAACTTGAACAACAAGTGGATGATGTGAGTTAGAAATCAAAACATATTAGGGAATCACACCTGTATCACTGTACTGCTTACTTTCATTCATTACAAATCCCATGAATCGGCAGCTGGAGGGTTCCCTGGAGCAAGAAAAGAAGATCCGTATGGACCTTGAAAGAGCTAAGAGAAAGCTTGAGGGAGACCTGAAGTTGTCTCAGGAAAGCATCATGGATCTGGAAAATGACAAACAGCAGTCTGAGGAGAAGCTGAAGAAGTAATGCAAGCCTTTCACAAAGCAACAAAACTCCTTGCAATAAAACTCACAGTTGATGTATGAGCCAATAAATATTGACTTAATTTCATTCATTTTTTGTAAAACAGGAAGGACTTTGAGACAAGCCAACTTATCAGCAAGATTGAAGATGAACAATCACTTAGTGCTCAGCTTCATAAGAAGATTAAGGAGCTTCAGGTTTGTTGGACTTAAACAACAGGAAAAGCTGTCTATGTATATTCACACTTTGTTTATTACTTATGTTCTCCTTACCAATAGGAAGACAAAAAAAGTCCGCACACTAAGGCTCCAATATTATTTCTTTCTTTTAAAAGAAAGAAATAATATTGGAGCCTTAGTGTGCAGACTTTTTTGGTCTTTTTACTGTCGCCTTTTTTGAGTCCAGCACCTACTTTAAAATAATCAGATGTGCGCACCCGCTTCTACACTACTCCTTACCAATAGGCCCGCATAGAGGAACTGGAGGAAGAGATTGAGGCTGAGCGTGCAGCTCGTGCCAAGGTTGAGAAGCAGAGAGCTGATCTTGCCAGGGAACTTGAAGAGATCAGTGAAAGGCTTGAGGAGGCTGGTGGTGCCACTGCTGCTCAAATTGAGATGAACAAGAAGCGTGAAGCTGAATTCCAGAAGCTGCGTCGTGACCTTGAGGAGTCCACCCTGCAGCATGAAGCCACTGCTGCAGCTCTCCGCAAGAAGCAGGCTGACAGCGTTGCTGAGCTGGGAGAGCAGATCGACAACCTCCAACGTGTCAAGCAGAAGCTTGAGAAGGAGAAGAGTGAATTCAAGATGGAAATTGATGACCTCTCCAGCAACATGGAGGCTGTTGCTAAAGCAAAGGTGTGCAGTTTGTAAATGTACAACGTTTAGTAATCTATTAAAAGGAATCACATATTTATCCACTTAATAATCTATTCATTTTTCGATGAATGTCATGGTTTGTTAAATCTAGCTGAACAGTTACTCCACAAGACCTTACTTAATACATTACTTCAGAGCCAGATCCACCAGTGACCGATTCTACAATCAATGTCCTGTTCCTTGTGTCTGTGCACTCAGTGTGCTGTAAGTTCATCCTGGTGATTATAATCTTAAATACATTTGAACAGTCAAATTTGGAGAAGATTTCTCGCACCCTTGAGGACCAACTCAGTGAGATCAAGACCAAGAGTGATGAGGGCGCCCGCCAGATCAATGATCTCAGTGCTCAGAAAGCAAGACTTCAGACTGAAAATGGTAAAACTTGTATAATGTATTGCCATTTAAATCTTTCCTTATTCATGTTAAACTGTGTTGTTTACATTTTATGCTGACCATCTTAACCAGGGGAGCTTGGCCGCCAACTGGAGGAAAAGGATGCTCTGGTCACTCAGCTGACCAGGAGCAAGCAGGCTTTCACTCAACAAATTGAGGAGCTGAAGAGAATGAATGAGGAGGAAGTCAAGGTAATGAACCTAAAATAATAAAACACATGTGACTGTGCAAGGCGAAACCAGTCGCTTTGGTAAAATTGACTAAATCAAGTTGTTGTGCTCACATGAATGGCCATAAACTAAGCTTTCCAACGATATGTATATCGAGGGTATTGAAAAAACTATCGCTAAGATAACCGCATTCAAAGTTAACATGGTTCTCCCATCACAACATGCCAGAAGAGGAGATAATCACCTTTAAAGCGGTGTGGACAACAGCAATGACTGTCAATGTATTGAATCTTCACCGGGTTTAAGAGTCAATTTTTTTTTCTGTGGAATTTGTTCACGATATGAAAGTGTAGACTATATACTCTCGAATGAAGCGAAAAAAGGCGAAATTCAACATTTCAGCCCGAACGTTTCTTTATCGTGGATTTTGTCAATACATGTAGCATTGAGCGCAGAGCGACTGGTTTTGCCTTGCAGGGTCACATATTTACACTGAAGACCATGAACTTCTCCACTGACACAACTGGTTTTCATCAAATAGGCTAAGAATGCCCTGGCCCATGCTGTTCAGTCTGCTCGCCACGACTGTGACCTTCTGAGGGAGCAGTTTGAGGAGGAGCAGGAGGCTAAGGCTGAGCTGCAGCGCAGCATGTCCAAGGCCAATAGCGAGGTTGCTCAGTGGAGGACCAAGTATGAAACTGATGCCATTCAGCGCACTGAGGAACTTGAAGAAGCCAAGTAAGTGTTTGTCATACACACATTAAAACTAATGAAGTATAACCATATGTCCTCTCACAAAAAAAAAAAAAAAAAAAATCAGGAAGATGATCAGGAATTCTGAAGCGAATTATTAGCTAGCTATAAAGTACTCTGATGTAAATACATTGTTTTATCAGGAAAAAGCTTGCTCAGCGTCTACAGGAGGCAGAGGAGCAAATTGAGGCTGTCAACTCCAAGTGTGCCTCTCTGGAGAAGACCAAGCAGAGACTCCAGGGTGAGGTTGAGGACCTCATGATTGATGTGGAGAGAGCTAATGCTCTGGCTGCCAACCTTGACAAGAAGCAAAGGAACTTTGACAAGGTATTACATTTCAATATTTGTAATTCCAAAGTACTTCCGTTCACAAATTGAAATTGAAATTACAAACTGAAATTAACCTGAAGTGACTACCTGTTTCTCAAAGATCTTGGCAGAGTGGAAGCAGAAGTATGAGGAGGGTCAGGCAGAGCTGGAGGGAGCTCAAAAAGAGGCTCGCACTCTAAGTACAGAATTGTTCAAGATGAAGAATTCCTATGAGGAGGCCTTGGACCAGCTGGAGACAATGAAAAGGGAGAACAAGAACCTGCAACGTAAATCAAAATAATGTTACATATGAAGTGCTTGCCTTAAATTGAAAAAAAAGAGCATAATCATAAGTGAGAGTATTGAATTTGAATTGAATATGTTAACTGTACTTCAACAGAGGAAATCTCTGACCTTAGTGAGCAACTTGGTGAGACTGGAAAGAGCATTCATGAGCTGGAAAAAGCCAAGAAAATTATTGAATCTGAGAAAGCAGAAATCCAGACTGCCTTGGAAGAATCTGAGGTAAATAAAATGACACAAAGCGAGCAATATATTACTAAATTGAATGGCTGGAAAAAGCTTACCTTTTTAATCTAAACAGGGAACTCTTGAGCATGAGGAGTCCAAGATTCTTCGTGTCCAGCTTGAGCTGAACCAGGTAAAGGGTGAGGTTGACAGGAAGCTTGCAGAGAAGGATGAGGAGATGGAGCAGATCAAGAGGACCAGCCAGAGGGTGATTGACTCCATGCAGAGCACTCTGGATGCTGAAGTCAGGAGCAGAAATGATGCCCTGAGAATCAAGAAGAAGATGGAGGGAGACCTCAATGAAATGGAGGTTCAGCTGAGTCATGCTAACCGCCAGGCTGCTGATGCCCAGAAACAACTAAGGACTTACCAAGGTCAACTCAAGGTCAGTTGAGACCATATAGATATACTTATGCAATAAATTACATTTGATTATTACTTGCTGTGATGCACCATGACAAACCATTTAACACCATCTGTTAAATACATGTATAATTCTGACACATTATGCCATCTTTTAGGATGCCCAACTGCACCTTGATGATGCCCTTAGAGGACAGGATGATACGAAGGAGCAGGCTGCTATGGTGGAGCGCAGGAACACCCTGATGATGGCTGAGATTGAGGAGCTCAGATCTGCCCTGGAGCAGACAGAGAGAGGCCGCAAAGTGGCTGAACAGGAGCTGGTTGATGCCAGTGAGCGTGTTGGACTCTTACACTCTCAGGTAGAGAAAAGGTTCTCAGACTTAAATTATGAAGCACTGAATATAGTAAGGTAATCTGTAACTTAATTATAGAACACAAGTTTGCTGAACACCAAGAAAAAGATGGAGGCTGATCTGGTTCAGATCCAAAGCGAAGTTGAGGATACTGTCCAGGAGGCTAAAAATGCTGAAGAGAAGGCCAAGAAAGCCATCACCGATGTAAGTTCTCTGTCTAAACTTGAACCAACATGAAATAAGACATTACCTCAATTGTATAAAAATACACTGTTTATTTCTAGGCTGCCATGATGGCAGAGGAGCTGAAGAAGGAGCAGGACACCAGTGCTCATCTGGAGAGGATGAAGAAGAACCTTGAGGTCACTGTGAAGGATCTGCAGCACCGCCTGGATGAGGCTGAGAATCTGGCCATGAAGGGTGGAAAGAAACAACTCCAGAAACTGGAGTCCAGGGTATGTAACAAATCTTGCAATTGTCAACATACAATATTTCACACGTAGTATGGAGGAAAACAGAAAAGCATGTGAATACATATGATGATATAATAATACAATACAATATATATATATATGATACTTTAATAACTGAAATGGAGTCTGACATGAAACTATTCCCCATGTCAAGGTTCGTGAACTCGAAAGTGAGGTTGAGAATGAACAGAGACGTGGTGCTGATGCTGTCAAGGGGGTCCGCAAATACGAGAGGAGGGTCAAGGAGCTCACCTACCAGGTAATTTATTATTGTAATTATAAATGCACATGAGGATGTCCCTCACACAAAAGCTATCCAACTTAATAAATTGGCTGGTAAACACAGCACAGCAAAACCACAGCAAAGGCGCATGAACGCGACAAAACACTGGAGCAAAATGCTCAAAACTTCAATTGCTGTTACATCACACCTAGCAGCATTTTCACCTTGCTAACAGCTCCCTTCCCTTTTCTCCACTTTGGACTGATGCATCATGGCAAGCAAGCAGATCACACTTCCAAAGCTGTATATAAAAAAAAATGATGTGTGAAGTAGATTACAAGAGTAGTGAACCTTCAAGAAAGATGTAATGCAAAAGTATGCAGTTGAAATGCTGGTCAGACTGTAATATTTACAATTTGTAAACCCCCCCCCAGACCGAAGAGGACAAGAAAAACATCACCAGACTGCAGGATCTAGTCGACAAGCTCCAACTTAAAGTGAAGGCCTATAAGAGGCAGGCCGAGGAGACTGTAAGTTGCCTCTCTTTTCCTTACAGTACATTGTAGCCTACAGTAACATTAGCAATCAATCAGTATTGTTCATTGTGTTAACACATGTGTATTTACATGTACAGTATGAGGCTACACACGTAATAAACAGAGTATTTAAAGGAACCGTATGTAGGATTTTGGCCAAAACCGGTACTGCAATCACTTTCAAAATAATGTAGTGTATCCCCTCCCCCTCCCCTCTGAGTCGGATTCGGCAACCTGGATGCCGAAACACCACTGACTTTGTGATTAGTAGATAGGTGGAGCGTGCGCATCAGACCAAAACACATAATATGTAAACATCAACATCAGTTGAGGGCTGCAACTTCACTTTTTAAAATGACAATATCCTGGCCGGACTACTGTTGTCAGTGATATAAGTATTTGAAATGAGCATGATTTCTTAATGTCTGGTGACATATCAGGGCCATTTTAGGATTAATTGAAATACATTTCTTACATACGGTTCCTTTAATAATCACATGTAGGCCTACGAGAATCAAAGAGACGAAGTTAAACATCTGAACTACTCACCCATTTCATTATAACACAGGAGGAACAAGCCAACGCTCACTTGTCCAAGTTCAGGAAGGTGCAGCATGAGCTGGAGGAGGCTGAGGAGCGTGCTGACATTGCTGAGTCCCAGGTCAACAAGTTGAGGGCCAAGAGCCGTGATGGTGGAAAGGTAGAGCATTATTTGTAGATAGATTGGACTTTGTTGTCCAATGTTTATTATCATTATTATTATTTATATCTCACATGTGTAAAATAACATTCAAGGAATGAGCCTAGAGTTCTAGCATAATTTTAGTTCTAGCATTTCAGGAAAATATGTCTTGTAGCTTTCCTATACTTGTAGCGGTAGGCTATGTACTAACTGTATCCCAACCTTTCTGATCCCTTTCCTCATTTTATGTGCCATTTTTACACAAACTCACAACTAGATCACTATTAGACTAAAGGCATTTTGCAAAGACATTTACAACTGTGAAGCTTGCTCTATTACATGGTATATTTAAACACATTTTGCTTCTTTCTGTTCTCTCTTCCAAAGGCCAAAGAATCTGCAGAGTAATCCCTCTGAAGATTTGACGGTCTCCTTGTGACAGCCATGACAAGCCTTAATAGGCTTAATAAATACTTAACCTCTGAAGCTATCATTTTTTTTGTGCTTTTGTTTTGTCTTGTTTGAGAACAGTACAGTTACTATGTCTGGGCCTGCTTCTTGGTTCTCAGGAAAATCAATAAGATGGCGTCACATATGTTTTTCTTCATTCGGTAACATTTATTAATTTATTATTAAGTTATTGTGTTCACGTGAACGACCATAAACTAAGCTTTCCAACGATATGTACATCGAGGGTATTACACAAACTATCGCTAAGATAACCGCATCCAAAGTTGACATGGTTCTCCTGTCACGATATGCCAGAAGAGGAGGAATCACCTTTTTAAGCGGCGCATGCACAACGGGAATGACAGCAAATGTGTTGAATCTTCGCCGGGTTTAACAGTCAAAACGTAGGTCTTTCCGTGAAATGCGTTCACGATATGAAACTGTAGACTGCATACAGTCGAATTATGCGAAAACGTGAAATTCAACATTTTAACCCGGAAGTTTGTTATTGTTGATTTTCTCAAAATAACGTTGTGCGCAAAATGTCTGATTTTGCTTTGAATGGTCACATATGCATATTAGGTATTTCTATGCAACAATTCTATGTACAACAGTGTCAAGAAGTATCTTGATTTTGTTTGCTGTTTTTTAAAGTAAATTGTGCGCCCAATATAGTAAAATGTGTGCACGATTGACTAAATTGAGCGCACAATCAACGAGCACACAAAACACTAAATTGTGCACACAATCTCTTAATAACAAAAATATCTTGCCGTGACACTTCCTGGGCTCCATAGTGCTCTATGTGGGAGGTTGGGAGGTGTTGTAGTGGGAGGTGGGAGGTGTTGTAATGAAGGGAGACCCGCCTATCTCACATACATGGGTTGTAGTCTGTAAATATTGCTATGGTGCACTAAGTGTACCAACTTTGAATTACTTGCAAATTCAAACAGAAGCTTGCCGGCCAGATATCCCCCAAGACTAAGCAAATTTACCGCAAATCCTTGTGCCGGGTTTTTTTTGTTTGTTTATTTGGCCCACCCATGCCCCGTCTATGAAAGCAGGCATGTCATTCCAGGAGCGCCATTTCTGGCAGCTGTGTTGTCGGCACAGACAGGGGGATAACTTGCACTGACCCAGAGCCACAGTGGCCATATGATATGTGAGTCAAAGTCAAAGTCTTTGGCCTGACCCTCCTCAGGCACTTAACAATAGCACAGGTCAGTGGTGTCCAGGCACACACCAGGGCATATATGGGGTAAACAGGAAGAGGCTGTGTGAGAGTTTGTGATTCTGCGAAGTGACCTTCGACACTGATGGAAGAACAGGACAGAAAAGAGTGGTGTGTGGTCTCTTAATATAGTTGGGCAAAATGTCAGATTCAGTAAGATAAACACCTGTCTCTTAAAATCCTCTGGGTCCAAAAATAATTTGGTTTCTTTACCATTGTTACGTATGCTCAGTATATTAGGTTGCAGTGGTAATGTTAAGTTTACCCTTAGGTGCAAATGACTAAGAAATACGAAACAGATGATATGGAGCCATCGCTGATGTCTGGGTTCATTGAATCATTAAAGTCAATAAATACCCAGGCTATTATTAGAGGTTATGGATTATATGATAATGGATGAGGATTAATTAATCATATTTAATTATTTGTCTACTTTTTGCTGCTAGGTAAAGCCTGTGTATTCTGGCAAAGGCCTTTAGCAGCACTGCTCACACAGTTCAGTTTGTTTATACCCAATACATTTTTTGAGGTTCAAGCTTGGTATACAACAGTATTGGCCAAGGAATGTTTCTCCTAAATGGTTTGTGTCATTTGGTTGCCTTGCAACAGTCATGCTCACCCTCATCACAGTGTCAGAATGTTGCAGTCAGGCATGGTGTAAAATACTGTAAATTGACGTGAAAATGGCACACCTATCCGTTAATGTGTCTTTTGGCGGTGCTCATAAAAACATAAGTGTTTAGAATTGACAGTATCCATGCAATAAACATACAAAATAGTTGAGTTGAAAATTTTGAAAGGTCTAGTGCTATTTTGTGAATCATTCCCTAACATAAGCAATGTTATGAAGGTGGCATGCTAAAAGCAAGCTCATTTTGGAGCTGTGTGGCACAATAAGGGAAATATGAGTGTAAAAGGCGTGTAGAGGAGGAAGAGCTGCTTGTTACGTAATGTCAACTTTCAACCTTCATAGTCAGAATATAATGTGGTGGACTATTATTTTAATACATTACATTAATGGGATTGAATACAAATATTAAAACACTGAAAATTACACTTACATTTTAATTCCATGTACTGTATAATACAGTTCGAAAAACAAACATCCACAATAATGCATCAGCAATGCAATTATACACTAGAACTTGTTTCATTCGGAACTTGCCAGAATGTTCCAATGTAATGATTAATAATTTCATTTCGACCTAACGTTGATTCGCTGCTTGATCCAAAACACAACAGAGGGCATACTACCTGAAAGCCACCTTGGAAACTTGCACTCCCCTCTTGAATATGAACTGCAGTGATAACTGGTCCTCCTTAAGTGTCGGTCAGAAGTGTAATGTCATCTACAGATGGAGAATTCACACTCGAGCAGTATACCAAAATAGTGAACCTTAGATTCTGCAAGGGAAGACTCAGAAATGGCAGTTAATTATCTGCTCTACACTCAGACTACCAAAGTCACAGTTCACACACCAAGTCCTAATAATAGTCATAGGCCTAGATAACATATGTGCAAAGGCAGCATGACACTGAAATATGACCTATGCCATGTAAAAACTAAGTATAATTTTAAGATCTATGGACAAAGACATTTACAGTACATGGATTTGACCACATCTGACCATTTCTAAGGAGAAAAAAGGTTAGACCCACGCCTCCAATCTTTGTCATGCTTCAGAAGCAACTTTAAGTAATTGACAGTGTTTTTGTTACAGCACAATCTCTATTATCATTAAATCACTTTGATAACAGGTTTAATTGAATTGACTGAAAATTGAGTCAATCATCAGTCCATTTTGAACAAAATAAAACATGGAATCATTGTTTCATGTAGTATAGCCGTCTGAAACACTGGACAAGGATTTTCGTATTTATGGTCTGAATTTGGGTCATATGACATTAGGTCATATTATATTGTCATGACCATTATTTGAGCAGTCAAAGTAATAATAAAAGAGGTTTTTTTTAACTTTAATGTCACTATAATGCTGACGATTATTCAACGATTAATTTTAATTGAAATATTTAAAATGCTTGCACAGCAAAGATTATATATGCGATTCATTTAGATTAATTAATCACAGCTATGTAATTAATTAGATAATTTTTAAAAAATGTATTGACAGCCCTACACAAATTACAAACGACTTCTACTGCAGGTTTGAAAAGCACCCATTATCACACCCATCAAGTACAATAGGTTTCCCCTCAACACCCAACCCCCTGGTATTGTGCCATCTGAAGGACATAACAGGATACCTGCTAGACCCCCTGCAGTTTGCCTACAGAGTAAACAGGTCGGCGGATGATGCAGTCAATATGTATGACAAAGATGTGTTACCCTTCCATACCACTAGGTGGAGGCATACGTTAGAATAGAATAGAGGCTACCTAGCTCAGTAAAATGGGAGAGATACTGTGTGCTATGTGAAGACTGACTGTATGCTGTTACCGCTGCTCAGCTTAATAAAGTTAATGAAGTAAGCAACTTGTGTTATTCACTACACAACAATATGGGACTGCAATTCATCCTGCACCACCTCGACTCCCCAGGGACGTATACCAGGATCCTGTTGTGAACTTCAGTTCGGCGGTCAACACCATCATGCCTGAACTCCTACATCAGAAGTTCACTCAGCTATCAGTGCCTGCCTCTACCTGTCAGTGGATCATCAGCTTTCTGTCTGACAGGCAGCAGCTTGTCAGACTGGGGAGTGTCTTATCAAAAACCCGGTCAAAAATCGTATAGTTACTAAGATGAATCATAAAGGGGTTTTTCAATGGAATGAAATGGCACCACTTCCGCCTCCTAAAGGGGCGTGATCAGTGACGAGATAATCGGTTTAGAACGGTGTAGAATCAGCAGAAGCAGGTGCCGTTGATAGCAGGTTTATTTCTCCCGTATCAATGCTCCCGTTTGCCTCCTAAATGGGAGTGGCAGTTGCGTCACAATGAAACCAGAATTTACCCTCATATGAATCGCCTCGCTTTATAAACCGTCTCTGACCCGGTCCATTAGTGCAGGTGCCCCACAGAGATGTGTCCTTTTCCCGCTGCTCTTCTCCCTCTACACAAATGACTGCACCTCAAGAGCCCATCTGTAAAACTCCAGGATCCAGGATGGTGCTGAGTCTGCTTACAGATAGGAAGTGGAGCAGCTGGCTCAAGGCCCTTTTCCACCGAAAACGAACCTGGTGTTGAACTGGTGCCGTTTAGAATTCTTTGAACCGTGGTGCTATCAAGTGAACTAGCCCGCATTTACACCAGTTCTGAACCGAACCAAAGATGCGTCATCAACAATGGGTGGTGCATGCAAAAGCAAAAGTTAATGAGATGCATAAACGGGAGAATGATATGACCAGTTGTCCCATAAAAACTAGCTGTTTAAAATGCTAGTCAACGTCTACAGTGCAATGCTAGTTGGATCGCTTTGTTTACTCATGGCAATAGTTGATATGGACGGAAAACTCATGCTTTTAGCCTTCTCCTCTCTGAATGGCGCAATGACATGCCCACTCTGGTTCGCAGGAAAAAACAAGTATTTTTTGGTTCAACTTCCGAACCAAGGTGCCACGTTCCGGACCGGCTTTTGTTTGGTGGAAACGCAACCAACGGTTCAAATGTTGGTTCGCGAACGGGAACAGAGCCGGTTCTCTGTCGGAGGAAAAGGGCCTTCAGTGGTGCAGTCAGAACCACCTGGAGCTTAAAGATGAACTGAACTAAAATAAAACAACGTTGATAATGTGTTGGTTATCACAATAACAGATAAATTACACTAAAAAAAATGTTTAAAAAAATCAACACATAGCTTTTTTAAAGCAACAAAAAAATGCGTTATTGGCATGATAGGAGCTGAGAAGCAGCAGCTGCAGCACGCTGACGAGAAATTAGCATACGTGAGCCTGAGGTAGGCTATCCATGGGCGGCGCCAGGATCATTTTGTTGGTGTAGCTAAGCTGTTGCTGTGATACAGACAGGTGTTGCTGCCCCCCCCCCCCCCCCCCCCCCCCCCGCAGCGGCAGCACAGATAACCAGATAACGTCACGTCACAAATTTTAACATCTGGCCAGACTGAGCTACACACACACGCACACGACCACGCAACGGCTATTGCAAATCCAAAAATGAACAAAATACTAGGGGAAGCTTCTTTAATGAACTATAGCCTATGGATGGGGGAAGCAGAAGCAGACTTTAATGTCTTTGACCATGTGGATGGCTGCTGACTCCAAAGTTCGTCTCTGATATAAATGCCTACTGTAGGCTACCCGATGTGCTCCAGTAGGCTGAGATAAAGTAGGCTAAAAGCAAAATCTAATGTCTTACCGTGGACAGATCTTCCCGAATCCTGTCGAGTTCGAGAATGCAATAGCCTGTTACATTGTGTCCTTCGCGTCGTTTTTTTAATCCAGACAAATAGCCTACACTTGTTGCTGTGTAGGCATATTAGTGCATATCGCCGACCAGGAGCGTCACTAGTGCAAAAGCAGGTGTTTTTTTTTTCTTTTACGGGGTAGGCTACAGGGGTTTCTACCCCGGGAAACTTTGAAAACTGTGTGCTGTTTGCAGTTTCAACGTAGAGAATATGAAGGCCATTCGTTGGGGTCCTCATCATCATATTTTCATAACAAATAAAGCTTAAAAAACCCATGATGAATGAATGAGGTGCCACTCGCTAACTGTAAATGGATTAATCCAACACAACTCCTCGTCCAATTTTCAGTTTGCATGAAAATCGGTATGTTAGCGAGGCACAGAGGTTGGCTAGCTAACAGAGTTGATGGAAGTAGGCTACTATAGGGGTGGGGGAGATGATGTCTCACTCTCAACCTCTTCTTGCACTGGCTGCCCCCTCTTGTATCCATATCAATTAACCAGGCTACGCTGAAGCTGTAGACGGGTTCTGGTAATATCAGTCCGAGTGAAGGGGGAAGAATAGAACACTGCTGTCGAATTTGCAACAAATTATTCCGACTCCTTAGTTAGTAACACTATTGCAGTTGTGGCTGCTGGCCGTGGAACCTTTTTGGAACCTCATAAAAACTCTGGGCGATTTTCATATTTTGTTTTTAGGCACAGAGGTCCGGGGCTATCTCCAAGACATCAGCGACATTCACCCGCATTAAAAAACTCGAGCCAACTTGATGTTGCTTTGGTGTTGCTTATCAAAATATTGGTGTTGCTTTAGCTATAGCAAGCAACACCCTGGCGCCGCCCATGAGGCTATCATTCGAATCCGGTGGATTTTTTTAGCGCGAAAATGAACATCGCCTACGCATTTGAGCCTGTGAGGGACAAGCCTGTAGTGGTTAACTATGATCAGATGGGGGGCGATCAATTTCAGGCTCCAGTTCCACCTTCTGGCCTACCTGAGGATCGTTTGGGTCGAAGTGACTGGTGTGTGTGTGGAAGCTGCTGGAGCATGGACACCGCACTTGAATCCATCTGCTGTCAAGAGGTCAACCTGGACCATTTGATAGGTGTAGGCCTTCAATGCATCACCATGCATAGGTCATTTCGGATGCTGTGGATCAATATCATGCATGGTGTTTAAAAAAAGGGAAATGTGGTGGGAGGTTGGAGGGCTGTTATACTGTCGTGCACTCTAATGTATTGTATCCAAGCACATTATGCATTAAATAATATATATATATATATATATATATATATATATATATATATATATATATATATATATATATATAATATGTAATTATTGTTTTGTAAGTGAATAGGCTTTCCATCTATACAATAAAATGGGAGGGTCCTTTATTTTGAAACGGGTTATGTTAAGTTTCGGTTTTGGTATGGCCAAGGCGGGATGGCATGGCAGTGCTCAAAGAAACGGAAAAGGTAGCTCCAAAAAGTAAAGGATAGTTTGGACTCGTATGTGGCTATTAACTCTTACCATGCTGTTAAGGTGTTGTTACGGTATTGTTTACTGTACAAGAAAACAAAGTAAACGAAAATTAAACTTGTGTGTACGCCACTCATCAATGCGGGGATCCTTACACCAATCTGCCCTGAGACGGTGAACATCAGCTACTTCATGGTGAGTAGAAAGGGATTATGTTTACAAACCCGCTGTGGTTTAGTTACCAGCTAGTAAACGCATTATTATCGATCTGTTATACCGTCGGAGTCATGGTTTACGGTATAAAGGCTATCATCGGAGTGCTAGTTTATGTGGAGTTTGACGTGAGTTTGTTTCCAGCGTGGAGGCTAACGTGAAGCCTTTGGTTGGATCGTTTGGTATCTAGCTGCTAGCTTGGTTATGCCCAATGTGTCAGTCTCAGTTTTGTTGAACGCTATATGGCATAAGGTCTACGTTAGGCTTTATTTATGCATGTAGGTGAATATGTATGAGTTTGTTTATTTGACAACAACGTTACATCCAGCCCTTTGCATACAGTAGTAGACATGTTGGCAGCTAAACATACCTCTCTGTCCTCTTACTGTCGTGCCTGACGTGTGCGTTTCAGCGCCCTGTCTCTGCGGCAGATCGCATCGGTGGTGGTGTTATTTCCCGATGGTCTGTCTGTTTGGCCTGTGCTGTAGTCTGAGAAGTCAAACACTGAGGGAATTGCATCAGGTTTTAATCTGTCTGTTTTAACCCTCATTGACCCTGTATTGTCAAACGAACAGTTTTCTATATAATCTGTGGTTAAAAAATGTTCGCTACAGACTCTAAGTCTAAATTAAGGCAGCTAGCCATGCATTTAGAGCTGGTTTCCTCATCAAAGGAAGCCTGTGAAAATGTATTTCGCCCTATACATCTTTTGTTACTGCAGCCAGGGGCAATAGAGATCGCTAAGACATGTGACCAATGTCATCAAAACACAAAGAATTATGGATAGGTTTGGCTCGCCTGATGCCAGCCCATGTGTTCTGGGTCTATCTGGCATGATAATAATGAAAACTAAGCGTGAAAAATTTGTGTAAAAAACAGAACATAATCTTGCGCTTCCTTACTGCTGCTATCCATGCCATTCCTCGCCTTTTTGTCACCTCTGAAACATGGCGAGTAGGCCTACTATTATTTTTCCACGCTGGAAAATGATAAAAGATAAGCTCCATGTTACTCTATTGAATTTTATAACACAGCAGGTAAACAGCATTTCAACAACTGCACTTCGTTATTCCCGCACATCAGTAAAACAACTTAGTTTTGGGCCACCTATTCCCAAAATGCGTTGCGTTTTACGTCACGTTCTCAATCTCTATAGAGCTCCACAGTCCCGCCCACAGCCTTGCCCGGAAGAAAAAATCCAATACAATTTCTCCATTGACAACTGGAGAATAAGCCATAAAGTTGTAACCGTCCATGGTAGACTTAAAACCAGCTACGATGTGACTAAGCGATTATACCTGCTCATATAGATGTCAAAAGTTAATGGGACATCAACTTTGTTTTGAGAAAACAATGCTGTTCACGATTTAACGAGAGAGTACTACACTACCCGACACCCTAACGTGTAAAACTGGAAGCAGAGCCTTTGATTGGTAAAGATCGCCGTTGCCATGGCAATCCCAAACAAACTGTACTCAACTTTTCCCGCGCCTATCGTCCAGCTATGTCTCGCTGGAACTTCAAAACTTAAAATGGCTGCAGGGCTGTCAGGACCGATGTGTGGTCTTCCGAAAAAGAACGGTTTTCTCATCTTGAAGGTTGAATTTACTCAATGGAAACGGTAGGAAGTAATAATCTTCTTTTCTCAGATTAATATGGAACCATGTTAAACTATCGTTAGGCTGCAAATGTTGCAAAGCATCATGGGATTTGAGTTCTCTAACTCGGAATTTAAGATATGTACACAGCTTGTACCTTTCGCTTTTTTTACATTTTCTGTTCATTTTTTCACTCGAAATTATAAGTTATATGCTTATGAGTCACATAGTAGCTGGTTAGCCTAAGGCATGGTCTAAAACTCTTTATATCTGGATTTTTCCAGAAGTCAATGGGAGAAATGAATGAGAAATGTACTTCCGGGCAAGCACCTCTCTCGGAGGAGGGGCGGGACTGTGGAGCTCTATACAGTAGGAACCCCCCCTAGACCTGTTGGTTTCATCAGCCATGTCACCTAGCCTTAGAGTAATAGCCTCAGAATTACTATAGGCTAATTAGCCACGGTCTAGCTTACCATGCCAGTGACGTAGCTGGTTGTTAAAATCCAACATGGCTGCGCCCATGTAACAACAACACCACTTTCAACGTATCATTTGAGCCCTTTTAACTAGGGCTGTCAATCGATTAAAAAATGTAATCTAATTAATTACATACTCTGTGATTAATTAATCTAAATTAATCGCATACAATGTAATCGCAAAATCGCAATGTCAACACTATTTCTTTGCAGTAATGTGGTACTTAAGAGTTGACCAACTCCGGTGATATGCAAATTCTGTGCTGCAGACATTGCAGAGGACTTTGTTTTAATCAACACTTTCTTTTTAACACCGACAGGCCGTTTTTTTTAAAGCAAATGTTCCAATCAATGATCTAGGCAGCACATTCCTGTCTCCCCATTTTACGGTCTAATGGTTACTGACTAGAATGGCTCCGGGTCAAAGGTCATCAATTATTCTGCGTTCATTTTTTTAATCAGTTATTTTATCTCAAATTAATTAATCTAAATTAATCAGTTATTTTGACAGCCTTACTTTTAACAAATCCAGCCATTTTAATCATTGTACCAATGAGAAGAAATACAATACATCTGTTATATCACATTTACTTAAAATTTCAGTTCAGTGCATCTTTAACCCCAATAAGACTGTGGAGATGACAGTGGACTTTAGGAAAAGTCCCCCACCACTCCCCCTAGGGATCAACCTAGGCACACAGGACCTAAAGCAGGAGATACACCAACCTGACGGTTGGACGTCTGGAGGAGTTGTATGGGGTTGGGAAGAACTTGGTCCGGTGTGTCCCAGTTTGCGGAGGTGGTCGGGAGACTTTTTTCCCGTCGGGATCTGGTCGGGAGACTTTGAGCTTGCTCAGTCGGGGCTAGTTTCGCCGTCGGGGTTTTGGGCGTTGGGGTACTCTGATTGGTTGTGCTAATTGCGTGTGTTTCGTGTAGGTTGCAAAATGAAAGGCTTGCTTTGTTTGCTAGTCTAGCACTTGCTAGTTTTGCTACTAATTATGACCGCCGCTAGCATAGCTAGGATTAGTTAGGATTCTTAAGGACTTCAGAAGGCTCCAAAGAAGGAATCGCTAAGAAGGAGTGCTAAGATACGGGTGTTTCCCAAACGCGTTCTTAACTGCCTTCTTAGGAGAATCTTAAAGGAATAGTTTGGAATTTTGGACATAGGACCTCATTTCCAACTTTACCGAGGTGATTTTTATCGCGTTTAGCCCCTTCCTTCAGTTGCAGCGTCCCCCTTTGCTAACGCTGGTTTTGAGCTAACACATTTCTACGGTAACATCAGTCTGACATCAACAACAGTCTTACTCACTCCACCGCACACCCGAGACAAGTCAATTAAATCGTCGGACTATCGATATACATGTCCGTGTTGATAGAATAATTTTAGAAATAAAACTAACCTTGCAACTCAATGATTTATTACATTTTGAGGGACTAGTTTCTCAATATCAATCCGCCACTGCCATACAGGGAACAAAGTAGGCTATTGCAATGCGATGCAAGGTTCGCTTTATTTCTAACATGGTTCTATCAACACGAGGCATGTGCATCGATAGTCTAACGTTAAAATGTATTTGTTTCGGGTGTTCTGTGTTTTCAGTGGCAGGCTGGATGTTACCGTTGACTTGCGTTATCTTGGATTAGCACGAGATGAACGCTGCAACTCATAGGAAGGGCAGAAATTCACTGAAAATGGTCTTCACCGACCTATATCACCCAGACTGAGTTGGAAATTAGGTCCTATGTCCAAAATTCCGAACTATTGCTTTAAGATCAAGCCAAAGAAGCTTCTGAGGAAGCTCTTAACGAGAGCTGTTCACCACGGTGGTGCTGAAACGGAATCAATCGATGCCCGGCAAATCGATCACCCACTCCTTTATAAGCGCACAAGTCACACACAGCGCCCCGTGTTCCCCCTACAGGTGCAATTAGGCCACGCATGTATCGTGTGTGTGTGCGTGCGTGCGTGCGTGCGTGCGTGTGTGTGTGTGTGTGTGTGTGCAGGCCCGGGTGGCTAATCGGATTCGGGAGTTTCGGGAGGATTACCGGTGGGCCGTTAACGTTTTGGGCCGGTGTGAATATCGTGAGCTTAAATATATTGTTTCTGAAGATAATTTGCTGCGCCCTGCCTTGCGGCACTTCTGCAGCCTGGGCTATGCGGTCGCGGCTCCTTACGTCTGCCAAAAAACTCAAACTAACTGATAAAACAGGGTGATAGTCAATATAGCCTAGGTCTATTTTTTATTAGCTCAGGCCAATGATATATTAACTCATGCAAGACGCATCCCATCTCTCTTATAGATAGTGTGGTAGTAGGCATGTGATGTAGGCTAGTCTACTTTTTATCCGAGAAGATGTAACCCTCCAGCCCATGTGGCCTGCGAGTGGGGTGCACATATGCATTAATGTAAACCGGACTTTTACATCGCGGACTTTGGCAACGCTTATACTAGGCTACTGTAGCAGGTGAAGCCTCATTGGATTAGGATCTTAGTTCAATTACATCTGTTTCCTTGATATCCGTGGAATGCCACAGGGTTGTTGATGTTTTTTGTATGTGAAGTATTATAAACTCATATGCAGATGTGTTGAAAACTTAGACGTGTAATTCAATATTATTTTTGTAAGTCTATGTTTCTTGCGCCAGTGGTCCACAGCCAAGAGTGCATTGCAACATTGAAAATTGTTTTATTGTTTAAAAAAGTGGAGGATACGTTTCCCTGATGCAGCTTGGTCACTAAAGCCAAATCTAGGTGCCCCTAGCGGCAGGCTATGATCACTGAGCATTTGATCGCTAAGAAGGCTGTTAAGAAAGGGTCAGCTCGATCGTACGTTTCCTTCTTAGTGAAAGATCTTCTTAAGCTAAGAGCGACTCTGGGAAACACGTTTTTCTTTCACAGCGTTCTTAAAAGCGCTCCAAAGAAGATCTTGGCGTTAAGAGCTTCTTAACGTGTTTGGGAAACGCGGCCCTTGTTTGTTCACACAAACCTGGCCAATAAAGCTGATTCTGAAAATGTTGATTCTATTAAGAGCACTTAACTTGGATAGAAAGATGGGCAGTTCAACTGTGCCAGCTTACTTCAGATGTAGGGTTGAGAGCTGGGGTTGACAGTATGTTTACCTTTACAGCATAGATCCTTAGATTTGAAACATTTTGTTATACAATATATTGCCAAAAGTTTTGGGTCACCAGCCTTGACCCCCATATGGACTTCAGTCACATCCATACAGATATATAGACACAGTATATACTGTATATATTATTATATTTATATATATATATACTATATATATATATTATTATTATTATTAATATAATATTTCGATATATAAACTCTGGACTGAAATTCATGAATGACCTTCAAAACTAGAGGAGCCAATAAAAAAGACAAAACAAAATATTCAGAAATGCAAATACTTTATTAGATAGTCATTGTTAAAGAATAGTCACATCAGTCAGAATTATTCTTCCAGATGAAAATGACATGGAATCAGAGGGTTTACTCAGCAGCCTCTTTGCCCTTTAAAAACAATAATAACAAAAAAGTTCACTAGACAACAAATAAAGATCAATGATTTTCAGATGTTCAACGTTCATTTGAGAAATATTGATAAATAATGGGAAAAATGATCATACCTTGCCACCATCACGGCTCTTGGCCCTCAGCTTGTTGACCTGAGACTCAGCAATGTCAGCACGCTCCTCAGCCTCCTCCAGCTCATGCTGAACCTTCCTGAACTTGGACAAGTGGGAGTTGGCTTGCTCCTCCTGTTAGATATTAAATTGTAGTGCAATTAATGCAGAGCAACATAGCAGCCAATTCATCATGTACCATGAGAAGCAAACATTGATGTGTTTAGCCAAAACAGAAATGACTCACAGCTTCCTCAGACTGTCTCTTGTAGGCCTTGACCTTCAGCTGCAGCTTATCAACCAGATCCTGGAGTCTGTTGATGTTCTTCTTGTCCTCCTCAGTCTAAAGAGAAAAAATGTGTCAAGAAAGAGAATTCTCTTTGATTTGATAAGCATTTGTACATGAAGCAGACATGTTTCTTGCCTGGTAGGTGAGCTCCTTCACCCTCCTCTCGTATTTGCGGACTCCCTTGACTGCATCAACACCACGTCTCTGTTCAGCCTCAACCTCACCCTCCAGCTCACGAACCTTAATGTGGAAAATTGTTTCAGTTTCAGCCACTGCCTCTTATGTAGCTATGAGGTAAACACATGCTTTCAGTGTCACATTTGGCTGCCTACCCTGGACTCCAGTTTCTGGAGCTGTTTCTTGCCACCCTTCATGGCCAGATTTTCAGCTTCATCCAGGCGATGCTGCAGATCCTTCACAGTGACCTCCAGGTTCTTCTTCATCCTCTCCAGATGGGAGCTTGTGTCCTGCTCCTTCTTCAACTCTTCTGCCATCATGGCAGCCTAGATGATAAAATAGTGTATTTTAAATAGATGTACAAGTACTTCTGAATATAATGCTCTGATTCTGAAAAAAAAGCAAACGTACATCAGTGATGGCTTTCTTGGCCTTGTCCTCAGCATTTCTAGCCTCCTGGACAATGTCATCAACCTCACTCTGGACCTGGACCAGGTCAGCCTCAAGCTTCTTCTTGGTGTTAATCAGACTTGTGTTCTAATTTGGAAAAACAGACAACCTATGGTATAATTTCAATGCTGGAACAGTCTGTTAAAACATCAGTTAAAACAACTTCTGTTGTTCTTTACCTGGGAGTGCAAGAGGCCAACACGCTCACTGGCATCAACCAGCTCTTGCTCAGCCACTTTGCGGCCTCTCTCTGTCTGCTCCAGGGCAGCTCTGAGCTCCTCAATCTCAGCCACCATCAGGGTGTTCCGGCGCTCCACCATGGCAGCCTGTTCCTGCATGTCTTCCTGTCCTCTGACAGCATCATCAAGGTGCAGTTGGGCATCCTGGAGGTTATTAAAAATATGTACACTACCTCAATATATGAGCCATTGTTACCATAATGTTTGGTGGCCAAGTAACACAAGCATGTAAAGCAATTAGAAGGTTCTGTTGTTATGGCTGACCTTGAGCTGACCCTGAACGGTCCTCAGATGTTTCTGGGACTCAGCAGCCTGGCGGTTAGCATGGCTCAGCTGAACCTCCATCTCATTGAGGTCTCCCTCCATCTTCTTCTTGATTCTCAGGGCATCATTCCTGCTCCTGACTTCAGCATCCAGAGTGCTCTGCATGGAGTCAGTCACCCTCTGGCTGTTCCTCTTGATCTGTTCCATCTCCTCATCCTTCTCTGCAAGCTTCCTGTCAACCTCACCCTTTACTTGGTTCAGCTCAAGCTGCACTCGAAGAATCTTGGACTCCTCATGCTCAAGAGTTCCCTGAATAAGAAAATAAAGGATTTGAAATTAATATATATATTTTTCCTTTCTGAAAAGTCCTAATAATGTCAGCCTGAATGTCTACCTCAGCCTCTTCGAGAGCAGTCTGGATCTCAGACTTTTCAGTCTCAACAGTCTTCTTGGCCTTCTCCAGCTCATGAATGCTCTTTCCAGTCTCACCCAGCTGCTCAGTCAGGTCAGAGATCTCCTCTGTAGAAATACATTTAGAACATTTAATTTAACACAAAGTCAGTCCCTCTTCATATGCTATTACTTTTTCTTTAAATGGCAGTACATAATACAGTATTAGTTTTTCTTGATATGGTTTTATTGTGAAGTATTTCATGGTCATCTTGACTTACGTTGGAGGTTTTTGTTTTCCCTCTTCAGAGTTTCCAACTGGTCAAGAGCCTCCTCATAAGAATTCTTCATCTTGAACAGCTCAGTGCTGAGAGAACGAGCCTCTTTCTGGGCACCCTCCAGCTCAGCCTGACCCTCCTCGTACTTCTGCTTCCACTCTGCCAGGACCTTTGAGAAGTAGTTTGTATCTTTGGTCATTTACATCAATGCACAGCTACCAAAATCTCATGTACATATGTAGAAATATTTCTCTTTGTTTTTGTTTTGTTTTACCTAAATGTCCATGTCTCTTATATTTTGGAGGTATTACCTTGTCAAAGTTCCTTTGCTTCTTGTCAAGATTGGCAGCCAGAGCATTGGCTCTTTCCACATCAATCATAAGGTCCTCAACCTCACCCTGGAGTCTCTGCTTGGTCTTGTCCAGAGAGGCACACTTGGAGTTGATAGCTTCAATTTGCTCCTCAGCCTCCTGCAGACGCTGGGCAAGCTTTTTCCTGAGATAACAATGTATTTATGTGAGATTACTTCATAGTTGCCTTGGTTTTAATACACAATATAGTAATCCACCACCCCATTCGGTAACACTTTATATTAAGACACATATATTCACCATTAATTAGCTGCTTACTAACATTAGTAGCATTCTAGCCATTTGTTAGTCATTATAAGTCAATAATGAATACCTTATTCTGCAAGACCTTATCCTACCCTTACTAGACCCTTATTTAATAATTTACCCTATGTAAGCGCCTAATTACCCCTTATTCATAGTTAGTTAATACGTTGTTGCATATGAATTATGGCTTAAATATGCATGGCTCAGTATGGGGATTGTAAGGTGGTAGTACCACAAGAACAGTTATTCACCCCACAATATAAAGTGTTACCCAGCATTCTATTTGATACTTTGCATGTTTGATACATACTTAGACTCCTCAAGCTCTTCAGTGCGCTGGATGGCATCAGTTTCATACTTGGTCCTCCACTGAGCTACCTCGTTGTTGGCCTTGGACATGCCACGCTGAAGTTCAGCCTTTGCCTCCTGCTCCTCCTCAAACTGCTCCCTCAGGAGATCGCAGTCATGGCGTGCAGACTGAACAGCATGGGCCAGGGCATTCTTGGCCTGTTTGTTAACAAATAAACGAGTTAATGAAGCATTGCCCATGAGGTGATCTATGTTATCCAATTTCTTAATTTCATGCAAAGGTATCAGTACCTTGACTTCCTCCTCATTCAGTCTCTTCAGCTCCTCAATTTGCTGAGTAAAGGCCTGCTTGCTTCTGGTCAGTTGAGACACAAGAGCATCCTTCTCCTCTACCTGGCGGCCAAGCTCACCATTTTCAGTCTGAAGCCTTGCTCTCTGAGCACCGAGGTCATTGACCTGACGGGCACCCTCATCACTCTTGGCCTTGGTTTCACCAAGTTGGTCCTCAAGGGTGCGGCACATCTTTTCCAAGTTGCCCTGTTAGTGAACAATACAAATAATCATTATCAAGATGAAACCAAATTGTAGCCCTTGATTCCGGAGAGTTGATTAATGGATTTAGAGTTCAGGTATTCATTATGCTAACCTTTGCTACTTATGTTGTTTACCTTAGCCTTAGCAACAGCCTCCATATTACTGGCGAGATCATCAATCTCCATCTTGAATTCACTCTTCTCCTTCTCAAGCTTCTGCTTGACACGCTGGAGGTTGTCAATCTGCTCTCCCAGCTCAGCCACGCTGTCAGCCTGCTTCTTGCGGAGAGCTGCAGCAGTGGCTTCATGCTGCAGGGTGGACTCCTCAAGGTCACGACGCAGCTTCTGGAACTCAGCCTCACGCTTCTTGTTCATCTCAATTTGAGCAGCAGTGGCACCACCAGCCTCCTCTAGCCTCTCACTGATCTCCTCAAGTTCCCTGGAGATATCAGATCTTTGCTTCTCAACCTTGGCACGAGCTGCACGCTCAGCCTCAATCTCTTCCTCCAGTTCCTCAATGCGGGCCTGTTGGTATTTTTAAAAAGATAAGTGAGATTAAGATTGAGATTTAAATGTGATTGAGTAAAAGATTACTCAAAGCAGTATAAAATCATATGTTTATGTAAAACAAACCTGAAGCTCCTTAATCTTCTTCTGAAGCTGAGCACCCAATGATTGTTCATCTTCAATCTTGCTAAGAAGTTGGCTTGTTTCAAAGTCCTTCCTGTAAAGTGAATTAATTGTCAATGACTAATTACAGGAAAAGGGTTTAGTGGCATTATGAGTATACATTTACATAGTGTTGCTACTGGGAATTTCCCATTACTTCTTCAGCTTCTCCTCAGACTGCTGCTTGTCATTCTCCAGATCCATGATATTCTCCTGGGCCAGCTTCAGGTCTCCCTCAAGCTTTCTCTTGGCTCTCTCAAGATCCATGCGGAGCTTCTTTTCTTGCTCCAGGGAACCTTCAAGCTGCAGATTGAGGAACATTAAGCATTTGAAGCATGACATATTGCAATTAAGAGGCACAAAGATATCCATATATTTCCTTTAACTCTCAGGTTGTTAACTCACATCATCCACTTGTTGTTCAAGCTTAGTCTTGGACTTGGTCAGAGTGTTGACTTTGTCTTCCTCTGCTTGAAGATCATCAAGAGTCTGCTGATGGGCCTCTTGGAGGGCTTTCTTCTCCTTTGACAGCTTACCAATGGACTCATCCTGAGCAGCCATCTCCTCTGTCAGGTTCTTGACCTGCACATAGAAAATCATATATCAGTATCTATTGAACAAAACTTCTTGCCACATATAGTATTCTCTGTTTTTTAAAGAATGTAAACCTTGTTTTCAGTGGCATGTTTCTCCTTCTCCACTTTGGCCAAGGTCAGCTCCAGATCATCAATGTCCTTCTTGAGCTCAGAGCACTCATCCTCCAGTTTCCTCTTCTTGGCAGTCAATTCAGCATTGATTTCCTCTTCATCCTCCAGTCTCTCGGTTGTCTCTTTAAGTTTGGCCTCGAGCTGGATCTTACTTTTGATGAGACCCTCACACCTCTCCTCAGCATCGTTGAGACCCTCAGATCCCTATTGTAAATGTGACATAGAAGCATGGCATAATATACAATCAAACACAATGCTGAGACTGGGTAGTGGTATGATTGTGAATAGTGACATGGTACAGTATACACTTACAGATGCCACTTGCAGCGCCAGGTCATTCCTCTCTTGCACCAGAGACACCATCTTCTCCTCCAGCTCCTTCTTCCTGGCTGTTGTCTTTTCATGGTCCACCTTGAGTTTCTCAAAGTTCTCTTTCAGGCTGACCAGCTCCTTTTCAGTTTCAGCACTCTTCAGTAGAGGCTTGATCTTGTAGTAAACCTTCATCCATGGCCAAGTCTTGACATTCATGAATGAACGGACATTGTACTGGATGGTGTAGATTGCCTCTCTGTAAAAAGTAAATGGTTTGAAAAAACTTGGGTCAGTTGATTGTCAAATAACGACAGTGACCAGTCCCATCTTTGATACAATTATGTTTGTATTAAAGACGGACTGGGAATGATAAGTCATTTAGTTAAAGTTTTAAAAAAATTAAGAAATTTTGCTTTATGTTATTTCCACTAACAATTTATACGAGACTCATTATTCTTTCAACCAAAACTATTATGGTTAATTAAAAAAACTGAGATGCTATATATCATGACAGATGATTATTGAACATGATAACACCAAATACATCATACATTACCTCCTTGCTGTCATCTTCACAAACTCCCTCCTCATTAGATATGCACGGCAGAGAGCCTGAGTCATTGTGACCAGGGAAGCCAGTTTCTCATCTCGCAACTCCTCAAGGGTACCCAGCAGACCAGCCTTGAAGAACACCTGAAAGAGAAGATGAAATGAAAACATTTGATTGGAAACGTAGATAAATATAGTGCTTGTTGTTATCCCCAATTAAAAAAAAAACAGTTTGCAAAGTACCTTAGTCTGATCATAGATAATTCTAAAATCATCTTACCTTAGTGTGTCCAAACTTGTACTGGGTGTGATCAACATCGATGGATCCCAAGAGCTTCTCAGCAGCCTTCTTGTTGTCTATGAACTGACCGTCAGGGATAACACTGGCATTCAGCACTTTGTATCTATTTTAAAGGAAAGAGGGCATTATTTTCCCTTCCAAATACAAATATGTTTGTTATAACAAATTGATACCTATATTCACCTCTGCTTGAAGTCAGCATAAATGATCCTGCTTGGGAAACCCTTTCTGCAGATTCTGATACCCTCAAGAACACCATTGCACCTGAGCTGGTGGATGACCAGGAAGTTCTGCATAAGACCTGTTAAAATAGAGAGGTGTGTATTTTCAAGGAAAATATCAGGTTTAGAAGAATATATTGTATAATTTCAGCCAAGCTCTCTACCTGGTTTCTTAATTTCATTTGGAATCAGACAACGCACAAAGTGGGGATGGGTGCTCCTCAAGTTGGTCATCAGTTTGCCCAAGTTCTCCTGTAGAGATAAGAATGAGGTGCAATCATACACTCAACTCTCCTTAGGATGTTTCATGTGTGTTATTGATGTAATGCATACCCTGAACTGTGATGACACGGTCTGCATGGAGCCACCCTTCTTCTTACCACCCTTCTTAGCGCCACCAGTCTCTGTTGACATACAGACAAGTGAAAAATTCCACAGTTGAGTTAAATGCACAGAAAGTTTATAGACTGGATATTCCTATATTAGCTTTTATACTTTATATAGCTTTTGTTACCCTCAACGACAGGTGGGTACAAGACAGGCAGGAGTTTCACTCCCGACTTCTGGTACAGCTGAATAACAGAATCGTTCAGTGGATCCTTGTTCTTGTCCAGCCATCCAGTGACATTGTAGTCCACAGTGCCGGCATAGTGCACCAGAGAGAAGTGGGCCTCAGCACAGCCTTTTTTGGGCTTGGGCTTCTCAAAGGCCCTATTCTTGCCAAGATGCTGGTCATACAGCTTGTTCTTGAAAGTGGTGTCAGAGGCCTTGGGGAACATGCACTCCTCTTCAAGGATGGCGAAAATTCCCATAGGCTGTTGGGAAAATGAGCTTAGTTGTAATGGTGGGTATTATAAAACAATAGAAATGTAGCACTTGGCTTTTTTGACTAATTGAAATTGACCTTCTCAATGAGCTCAATGCAAGCAGCTAAGTCCATGCCGAAGTCAATGAACTCCCATTGAATGCCCTCTTTCTTGTACTCCTCTTGCTCCAGAACGAACATGTGGTGGTTGAAGAACTGTTGCAGTTTCTCATTGGTGAAGTTGATGCACAGCTGCTCCATGCTGTTGTACTATGTAGGAGAAATGTCATACATAATTGGAGAATATTACAACATGAGTCACTAGAAACAAATAGTTGGTGAACAACTATTGAATTGGTGAATAACACTCACATCGAAAATCTCAAAGCCAGCAATATCCAGCACACCGATAAAGAACTGGCTTGGCTGTTTAGTGTCCAACATCTGGTTGATACGGATGACCATCCACAAGAACATCCTCTCATAGATGGACTTGGACAAGGCCGAAACTGAGTTATTGACCTGAAACAGAATATTCAAACAACGGTCATGCTATATTCAAACCTAAAACTAAAATGCTTATATGATAAAAACAGGTAATTTCACTATCAGCAATTCTGTCCAAACTCTGCCAAGTGGTTTGTGATCTTGTGAAGCTCTTAGTGACTAGAATAATACCTGTGGCACAGTCTGACCCTTGGTGACAAACTCATTTCCAACTTTCACTCTTGGGTAGCACAAAGCTTTCAGCATGTCAGCGGAGTTCAGGCCCAGAAGGTAAGCGACTTTGTCAGCATCTAAAAAAAGTGCCAAAGTGTAGCATTTTGACATTTGTAGCAACCAATTTCATACTCCACACTCCAAACAAATTCGGGACAACTTATGAAACAAGTTTGTTCACCTAAATCTCCTCTCCCTCAGAACATTTGTCTTAGATAGACAAGTCTCACAAAAATAAAGGTATCAGAGTGACCATTGTTTTGTAAATGTTTGTCTTTAAATGAAGATAGATAGTTTCTTAATCCAGAAGGAAATTTAGAATATGAATATACATGAATATCCATGTTGATATAATCACATGGCGGTATTTCATTTTTGGGCATGGTGTACAGTAGCAGTGACAATGGTTCTGCTTGAGAATCAGTCAAAAATGAATGAGTGAATGGATAAATAAATAAGAGTAGAGTACCCTTTAGTTATTACTAGAAGTGACTGGTCCATTAGTGTAACTTACCCTCAGTGCCATCAGGCTCAGCCTGCTCCTCACGCTGCTTTTGCCTGAATTTCATGTTGCCATGATGTAGCACAGCACCAGTCAGCTTGTAAATGGTCACTTTCTCCTCTCCGCTGAAACCCAGGATGTCAATGGCATCCTGAAATGATAAATTGTTTGATTATTTTGGAGCTTTTTCAAGAAATCAAAGGGGGGGAAATACTTACAGTATGTGGAAGACTTACATCTGTGGCATCCAGTTCCACTTTGTCATCAATGCTGGCCACAGTAATCTGACCCTGACTGCACATTGGGAAGTCATAGGGGTTGGTTGTGATGAGGGACATTTCTGTAGGGGTCAAATTATATTATGAATTCAGAATGACATGTATTGATTTTTGAATGTTTGTTGAAAATATTAACCTTACCTATGAGCTCAGGCTTGTGGTTAGTCATCATCTGGTAGAAGATGTGGTAGCCTCTCTCATCAGGAAGCTGGAATGTCACTCTAGACTTCTCCAGTAGATCTTGTTAAGCAGGAAAGGATGCATTTTCATTTGATACTTGGCAATAATTAAATATTTCTTTAAACAGATGAATTATTTCATTATACTTACAAGTCTCGATATCAGCCCTAGCCAGTTTCCCAGATGAGCCAAAGTGAATTCTGATGAATTTACCCTGTTTGAGATTACATTTTGAAATGACATGTATTTATTTAGCTGAAGCTGTTAACCAATGCAGGTTACAAGTTACAAATGAGGAAAATATTCAAGTATTAAAAAAATATTAAAATATTCAGTAATAGACCTAAGAGTAAAAATGAATACTGACTTTACTGATACAAAAAGTAAAATATGATAGTGTAGAGTAGAAAGTAGAAAGCCAGAGAATGGTTTAAAAAAATACTAATAGATATAAGATAACGTTTTAGTGTGTTTTGTTAAAAGAAAAGCTCTAAGATGTTCATTCTGTCTAAAAACAACAAAAAGAGACTAAACTTACGAAACGTGAAGAATTGTCATTCCTCACAGTCTTAGCGTTACCATAAGACTCCAACAGTGGGTTGGCAGCAATAATCTGGTCTTCAAGAGAGCCCTGCAAGTCCATAGATATATTGTTATTGAAGTTCATGTCTGGTGCTATATGATAATTAGCCTATAAATATGCAAGGGGCCCCTGCCTTTATTTTTCCCTGAGCTGCTGGAGCATCTGGTGCTGCTCCCTTCTTCCCACTAGACACTGCAATTGTTGCAAAGTACTGGATGACACGCTTGGTGTTTACAGTCTTGCCAGCACCAGATTCTCCGCTGTATTGAACAGAAGATATGGCAATTTTCTCACAATTACAATTACAAAGTGTACCAGAAGAGTATACTGTATACGCTATGCAAAGTTTAGCCCTTTATTAAAACCTGTAAAAAGTTATAAGGGATACTTTGACACTTACGTGATCAGGACAGACTGATTCTCCCTGTCTGTGGGGCAAAATAGAGATTTACATGAATGGTTTACATAAATTAGTCAAATATATCATATATTAATATCTATCTATCTATCTATTAATCTATTATCTATCTATCTATTAATCTATCTATTAATCTATTAATTAATTAATCTATTAATGCAAGGAACGTCTGTCTGTGTGTCACTCTGTGTGTGGCACGCATAACTCTCGAACCACTCATCCGACTGACCTAAAATTTGACACGTGTCTTGCTAATGACATGCGTGAGTGCAGTGCAAAGTTTGGCCGTTTTTGGACAAAAAATAACAAAGATATCGCTAAATTAAGCAAAAAACAACTCTACTGCAATCCCACAATTCTACCGCTCTCCACACTTTAGCCACGCCCCTTCTCACTCACTCCAGCATAGAAACAAAAAAGCACATTTCGCTGACAAACTCACGTGTTGCCATTCATGGAAATTACGATGTCTCACGTAAGCAACGGACCGTTTCAAGATTGTTAATGTTGGATAAACATGCTGAGTCCGACACACATGCACCCATGTTGGTAAGCAGGCTGTTAAAGTCAACGTTGCATCTACTCATCAACAACCGCGGTTCTGTTGCCTGATCAGGTTGCTGATCTTGCAATGCCGACACACACGTTGGTAGCATTCTGTTAAAATTAGCATTTAAAACAGCCGTTCTTGACTCTATCTGGACATCGACTATGGCTTCATAGCATTCATTCAAACATCATTTCCGAGTTCATAGCGCTGGAATTGCCATGGTCAGCTTTTAGGCCACGGTTAGCTTTAGGCTATAATTTCCCAACAACAGCAAAAACGCACGGGTAGCGTACGTAATGTGTCTAATATTGCCATTAGCTGCAACTCAGACGCCTTTCCCAGAGACGGTTTATGTAACTAATCTTTGCTTTTCCCCTTCACTTTTTTTACTTTGCAAAGACAGTAAAAAGCTCTACTAACTGCATGGGCTTGATTCTACATCATCACAATCTAACATGATCTACCTGCATCAACGTCATTTGGCAACAAGTTTCTTGGAAAACAATGTTTGTACGGTCACTGCACTAGTAATTAATGATTATTAATCAGTGTTGGCTTTAAAACTGAAAGCATACCTTGAAGCATGTTCTGATATGCGTTGTCAGAGACAGAGAAGATGTGGGGTGGGGCCTCCATACGCTTCTTGCCTCGGTAGGCATTCACCACTTCTTGATCGTATACTGGGAGCCACTTGTAGGGGTTCACAGTGACACAGAAAAGTCCAGAATAGGTCTAGAATGAAGAAATAAAGAAGATTGGTTTTCCATTGCTTTTCATTTTTCTTTTCTTTTAATTTGTTCAAAAGCGTAATGCTTACATAGATCATCCATGCTGCATAACGCTCTTTGAGGTTATACAGGACAGAGGCTTCATTGAGGTGGGTCATCATGGCCATGTCCTCAATTTTGTCATATTTGGGAGGATTCAAGGGAAAGACTTCATCTTCCTTCACTGTCCTTTCCTAAAAACAATGTAGAAAACAGCTTTAATAAAGAGATACATTCAAGAATTTGATCATCAGATTTAATTTTAGAATTAAGAATTGTATCATCAGATTTTAATTTTAGAATTTTAGAATTATGAATTTTAACAGTCTTGCTAAAGTACCTCCTTGGTTTCAAGTATTTCAACAACGGCTTTGCCGCCTTCCTTCTTTTTAATTGTGCCCTTGACGTACAAGTCCTCTTTGTCACACACATAGCAAGCACTCTTTGCATCAAAGGGCCTGGTTTGGGCCTCAATTCTCTCCTTCTCAGGCTTACGAAGGTATATGGCAGCGGCGCCAAAGCAGGCCATTTCACCGTCCCCCATGATTGCTGGTTACTGCATTAATCATAAACATGAAGAGCAGACAGTCTCAACATCCAAAATTATGTATATAATTAGATGTACAGACACAGCGCTGCAAATAAAGCAGTTGACAATCATTAAGTGACAGAACATGGAAAGCCACACTTGTTTGCCAGACCTCATATGGAGCTTATCAATGTACATTGGCTACTCAAACTGTACAATTCATTCAAACGTCAAGTTCAACAGAGTCTTTAGACATATAAATAATAATGAAACCAATTTTTTTACAGCATAATTGCCCTGAAATCTGATCCTATCCCCATATACTAATATACACCTTGAGTATCCACACATATCCAAAGCACACCATGAACTACTGAAGTGATTTATGGACCTTTGATGATGTTTACTTTGCCCAGTTTTCCATTTCCCACTTGAAGCTGCTTTATTCAGTAAAATGTCAATAACCCGGAACATGTCTATGAATCATGGAGTGTGGGAGTGTTTAAACGTAAGCTTCTGTTCTCAAGACCTTTAGTGCTATTAGAGTCATAACTAGGCACATTAGTTAATTGACTATTTAGGCATATTGGACACAATCTGTAGCATAGATTTCCAATTCTATACAAATTATGCCTTGAATGGAGCTACATGGAGCTACATTCATGTCAATGAATTATAGTGGAGCCTGGGAATGTTTAAACGTGCTTCCGTTCTGAAGATCTTTAGATCCATTAGAGTAACTAGGCACATTAGGTAATTGACTATTTAAGCATTATCGCACTAATTCTATACAAATGATTCCTTGAATGGAGCTACACCGGTGCCATAGTTCATCATTAATAAATGTCTCCCAAAACATTTTAGGCAAGTTGGAAATAACTTGTTTCAGTCGTTTAGCTGTTCAGATAAATCAGATGTAGTGCTTTACCTTTTCTTCCAAAGACCAGATGAATTTGCAGTTGTTTGTGTCTAAAAATGATAAAACATACAATCAGGTATTTTAGTATTAACTAAATGTAATGTAAATACATGCATTGTAGCAGTCTTAAGTTTAATAGTTCCATGCTTTAGAGATGAAGAGATACAGTTTACCATGACACATTCGCTAATAGTAGCTACCTCCTGCCTGCCTGTCTGTGAAAGCAAGGAATGACTTACCGTACACTGGAACCCCCCTGGTCTCTCGTGAGCCCTCTTAGCAAGTCCTTATATATTGGCTGTATTTTGCCAACTAAGCAGAGCTCTAATATGGCAAGGTGTGTTAGAGTGATGTGTTAGGATCTATTTAAACATTAGCTCAATCTCATGGTCACACAACAGTAAAATAGGTGCCTTGCCTCAAAGTGAGAGCCATAGTTAAAATATGTTTGTTTGTTTTTGTGACTCACAAGAACATAAAAAATATTTTGTGTGTATTTTAACTAATTCATTTATGGGATATATTAGGATGTTAAAAGTAAAAAAAAAAAGACATCTGGAGATGCTCATTATGGTAAAACCTTTGGCTATTTTCAACTGAGAAAAAAACAAACTGGAATAAGAAGTTAACAGAAGGGGCACATTGTGCAATGTTGTCTATTGTGTTTTCTCTATCAACATAGTATAGAGCAGTTGGCCTATACTTTAATAGTGTGATACAAATGCAATTGCTATATATCCTAAAGGGGAATGCCTGTTCCATAAGTCTGTTTGTCTATGCATTTTTGTTTTCATTGGTGTGTACATGTTTCCCTGTGATTTGTAGGCTCCCTGAAATAAATGCAATAGATCTGTCCTTCAAATAGGAATGTGGTGTATTCTATTTATGCCCTCCACACATACTGTACGTGTCACAAGTGTTTTGACACTGATAAAACTTGTTTTAAGCTCTCTATATGGCTGCATGTATACGCTTATACTATGAATTACCAAAAGTACAACATAGACATTATGGTAAAGAAACTGAAGCTTGAAAGTAGGTATCACATCATACGAAGCAATTACTTCTTATGTATTCTTCCTCAACCTTGTGACACTATAAATAGCGGTTAACTTGTATTAGGGTGTTTTGAAGTCTCATTACATTTTCTTAACGTTCTATTGGTAAATAGCACCTCTTCGATGTGGTGTTCTAAATTCAAGAAAAGGGATACAGCCCATTGCTACTGATGCAAATAGCAATTTCATAGCCAATAATCTGTAAACACAGATATGCATTGGGTTCGCGAAAACCCAAAGTCACATTTGTTTTACCATAGACAAAAATCTCTACATTCTTGCAATTTGAATGAAGTATGAAGCATGTCTAGCTGTGTACTGTTTATTTTTTTAGAATATAGAGACAGAGCACATGTGTGAAGCCTCAGGAACGTGTTTACAAGTATTTGTATTTCTCATTGAAAATTGATTGGCAGTTGGATATGTCAGTTTGTGTCATACAAACATCACTGATTACTAATGAGAATGATGCTGTAAGACCAAACCAAACCTTTTCTTGCTGAACACAATCTTTGATGCACAACTCAAACACATGCAGGAAAAAAGAAGATATGGACAGTGTGTTGAGTTTCCCAGGGCTGGGTCGACTCTGCACAGGATTGGGATCCCTGTGGCAGCTGAAGACTTGAGTTATAACAGCAGCAGTCTCTGGATAGGCAGAGACTGCTGCCGGTAGACATCTGTAGCCTGACATCGGAAGATCACAGATCTACATATGAGGAGACGTGCACTCTCACACAGCTAAAAGGAGCCAGTTGGGAATGAGTGATACATACTTACTTTTGTTTACGGAGGATGACATTTACCAGACTGGAGTAGAGAGTGTGTAGACTTGGCTCAAAAATGCGGGTTGTGCAATAAGGGCCAAATGTATACGTATAGCGATCGTAATGTTATTTGTGCCATGGCCAACACAGAGAAAGTGCATGCTATGATAGTTTGAGTCCTATTTACCAATCCTGAAATTCGTTGGGTAATCTGCAGCTTTCTCCGCCCTCTAACACAATTAATGAAGGTTAACAACTGAACGACACATCAATCAGAAGCGCAGTTCAAGTTAACTGATGACAACATTAAAATGAATCCAACGTTTAGCGATCATGAAATAATACAATGCATAATGTCAACAATAGATAAGAACAACATTCCATTTGTTCACATGCTTTAATGTTGAATAGCAGTGAAATGACAATAATCAAACATGTCATGAGTAGCCGAATGTGCCGGTATGTTTACATCTCAAACTTGTTAACAACTTCCTGTTTCATTATGTGCAACAGCATGAAGGACCGTTATATTCCCTATCTCCCCCCGAGCCTTGAACATGTCTAAAGAAAGGCTGAAAGAAAAACAGAATGGAATGGGTGGCCGTAGGCACCGTAAACATATAACCAAAGTGCATAACATCAACACAATGCCCACAGAACCCACAGCCTAAGCTAGTTAACCCATAGAAAAGTCCTCGTGCCAGGCAGGCACACTGGTCATCCTGGTGGACCTGCGCAGGACCGTCGCTGGCGGCACCGCCACAGTGGGCCCCGACAGGGGTAAAGCCACAGGGGCCTCAGAGGCCGGCAGAGATGCATGAGGGACGTCCCAGCTCGACGTGTCCCGACCCGGCACTGCTGGTGCGACAGAAGTGGACTGTGTGCTGCGCCGTTGTCGGTTGCGGTGGAGTGGGCCCTGCCTCCATCACGGGCGTCATGGGATCGCTCACAAGGTCAGGCAGCCGTGACACCACAACAGGTGCAGTGTGACAGAGCGCAGTGCGTCTGTCACTGGCAAATGCGGCTTTCCCGCCGCAACATGAACAATGACTTTTCTTAAACTTCGGTGCCAATAAAGACTGCTGCATTTGTCCATCATTCAGCTCTGACCAATCCACCCGCTCGGGCACGCATCGTTACATGCAGGCACGGTGGCGCGAGTTGCCAGATCGTCGAAGATCGACCGGGGAGGTGGCTGGTCATTTCGAACTGGGTAGAGCTTGCGCAGGAATCTCCGGTTCCGAAGTGTGACCCTGCCTGACCCGTCAATCTTGACCACGTACTGATCATGCTGACGCACCTCCACGACACTGCCCGTCCTGTCCCACTTGTTAGGGTGGGGTCCCGTCTGGTTCTGTCCGCGGACCATGTCTCCCACCCTAAGAGGTGGGAGGCGTTTGGTGTGCTCCGCCAAGGCGTCAGCTGTGCGGATGTGGCGTTTGCGGAGGGCCTCCTCCCACGCCGTCAACGTCTCACGCCAGGTCTCGTGTGGCCTGTACTTCCCAGGGGCTATTGGGATGAAATCTCGTATCGGACGGCCGAAGACACACATCGCTGGGGATATTTTCGTGTCAGGGTCCGGTGTATTGCGGTATTTCAGTATCGCCCTCTGTACAGCATCGGTATCGAGTTCACCCTTCGGGCCTGTGTTGTCAGTGATAAGCCGCTTCATCGTCTTCACCCCAATTTCTGCACGGCAGTTGCTGTGAGGGAAGGCCACTGATGAGAGGTGGTGGTGCACGCCCCATCTGCGCAGGAAAGACCTGGTCTCAGCGGAGGTGAACTCTGGCCCCCCATCTGACGCAAGCTCCTCAGGCGTCCCATATGTTGCAAAGGCGCGACGTAGGTGACATACGAGATCGGTAGCGCCACCCGTCGGCCTGGAGATGATTGGCCAGTTCGAGTAGCGGTCCACTATTACGAGGTAGTGTATGGTCCTGTGCATGAAAAAGTCCGAACACACCGCCTGGAAGGGGTAAATGGCCGGGATGGGCGGGGTCGGTGGCGCCGCAGGCTGTGAGGGTGCCATCCGGTGGCAGTGTTCGCAGCCGTTCAGATTGCCGCTGATGTGAGCCGACATGCCAGGCCAGAACACAGAGGATTCTGCGCGGGCGTTCATCATCGAGACACCCTGGTGAGCAGCATGAAGGGCGCTCAGTACCTCGTGGCGAAGTGAGGATGGTATGACTACCCTATCTTTGTACAGGACCACCCCGTCAGCCAATGTGATGTCTTCGCGGTACTGGTGGAAGCCACGAATCACCTCCGGCATCTCGATCCTCGACTCAGGGAAGCCGTCCACCGCCATTTCCTCCAACATGCGCATGTCGTCGTCGCTGCTGGTGGCCTCTCTGACGCGGTCTCATGTCACTGACTGCAGTGACTTGAGGCCCGCAGCACACCATGTCAGGTCGCCCTCCTCAACGTCGTCGTCGTCCTCTGGCTCAGCCTGGCGTAGGAGAGCCAGTACATCCGCGTGTACGCTGGGTGATGGGTGGGCAAACAAGGCAGCATTGTCGTCTGGGAGGTCCATGAGCGTTGGACGTGAGGTGCCAACTGGCCTGCGTGACATGGCATCCGCAGCTCTGTTCCTCATGCCCGGGACATGTATGATGCGGAAGCGATAACGCAGGGTTTTTTCCTTGAGGTTCCTGAGGCGTGGGTTGGGTATGTCATCAAGTGCTCTGTCACCAAGGAGTTTCAGCAGCGGCTTGTGGTCAACTGCCACAATTAGGTCCCTGCAGCCCAGCACAAAGTAGCGGGCCTTGTCTAAGGCGTCCACGACTGCGAGTGCTTCACCCTCTATAGGCGCGTATCTGGACTCAGCTGTATGCGTGAACCTGCTGCCGATCAAGGTCACCTTCCATCCGTCGGTGCAGCAGAAGGGCCGGACCGGTGCGCATCGACAGTGCTTCTGAAACAGCCAGAAGCCAATGCCCTCCTTTGACCAGTCCGTGGCAAGGCATGTTGGCTTGGACTTATCAAAGATGCGGACAACATGCACGATCTCCTGAACGATCGCCTCCTTCAACTCACGGAACAAGTGGGATATCGAAGCATATCCCACTCTGCAAGAGCTTCCGGAATGGTTGCATACGTTCAGCCATACTGAAGGCGTAGGCCACCTGGTTGACCAGTCCGAGCCATGACCTGACGTCAGTGATGTTACGAGGTCGTGGAAATTCGCGGATTGCCTCCAGGTAGCGGTTGCATGGTCGCACGTCAGTCATGGTGATTGTGAAGCCTCCAAAGTCCACCGTAGGTGCGCTGAAGACAAACTTCTCCGGGTTGAGGATGATGCCGTTCCGGCCGCATACATCCAGCCATTGTATCGCCTGGAAGTAGCTCTCCTGGATCGTATCAGCCCATAGCAGTGTGTCGTCCACGCACTTGGTCTTGCTGCCGATGTCCGAGACAACCTCGTCGTAGAATCGTGAGTAACCGTCCCCCGATGCCAGATACCCTTGTGGGACCAAGAGAAACCGGTAGCGCCCCCGCGGTGTGATGAAGGTCGTTTTGTGGCGGTCGTCCTCATGCAGCGGGAAGCTGTGGTAGCCGTTCCAAGCATCAAACACCGTCTTGCGTTTTCCACTGGGCACCTGTCTCGCCTGGTGAAACAAGGATTGCGTGTGGTGGGTCTCACGGAACGCATGCTTGTTCAGGGCTTGGAAGTCAACGGTGCATCGTGGCTTGCCATTCTTCTTTGCGCAGATCACCATGCGCAGTCGCATTCTGAGGTCGCCAGGTTGACCTCCCCAAGCGTTGGGAACTTGTCTGAGATCACGCCCAGGTCCACGCAGGCTTAGCGAGAGAGGAATATATGGTCTGAGGTGTCTGTCACGTATGCAATCTATCGCGTCTCTAATCTCCGTGCGTCATCACTGTTACCGGCGAACCTGACTACCACAGCTCCGAGAATCTGTATTCCCCCATTGTTCGCAGCTTTCATGGTCAAAGACACGGGCCCATCTGTTGGGCGACCTTGACACCAATCAGGCAGCTCTGGCACCCCGTGTCAGCCATAGCAGGCAGGGTCACTGCGCTGGTGCGTCTCTGAAGGTCGAGGCCCAGCGCCTTGTAATCTTCACGTTTGATGGTGAGGGTGAGGGTGATGTATGGCTGTGGGTTGGACGGGCGCTTCATCCACTTGTCACACATGTCGTCATATAGGTGGTGAGTGAGGGGGAGCATGCGTAGCTTATCACCTGCGCTGGTCACAGTGAGTTTGCTGTGCATAGCTCAACAAAGGCGGCCGTCTGCTGCTCATTGCACACCCCGTCCATCTCCTCGGGTGGGGGCTAGAGATGCGCGGATAGCGGTTACAGCCGCGGACTCCGCGGTTAAACCGCGGATCGGGCAGATGACCTTACGAAAAATAATATTTTAATTAGATTCGGGCGGGTGGTGGTTGAACCGATCAAATGAAAAAAAAATATATAAGCCACATTGTTAAATACTGTTACTTACATCCGATAAAAACATGCACACTTTTCTCATCAGGCAGTAATTTGGTCTAGTTGTGTCTATGCAGTGCATGCTGCTTTATTTACTATCAGAGATGGCAACGCCGCCAGTGAATGTGCGTGACAAACTCAAAGGTAACAACAGGTTTAAATTAAGTTGCCTATGTTTTCGTCTGCAGTGTGCAATAAGAAAGTAGAAGTTTATAACTTGTATGTAAGGCCTGCTGATATGGATTGCACTGTCTGCCTGGAAAAGACGTGTACTCGTGCAATCAAAATGAACGGGAGTCTTCAGAACAGGCTCGTCCTAGTCGTCACCCTGACAAGCTGCATAGAGTTAATTGGCCTGTAATGCGAATGGCTTGTTGTTATTCTATTCGGACTTTCTTTCTTTTTGTATAAAGAATAAAGTGTAATCGCCATTAATTAGACTAAATAGCTGCATCTTTCTAGAACAAGAGCTTTCTCGCGTCGCATCAGCGTCTTGGATCACCCATAGACCTTTTAAACAAATACCGGATGGCGGGCGGGTGCGGTTCTGAAAAAAACATAAAAAACGTAGGTGCGGATGGATGGCGGACGGATGATGAGTTGTATGATGCGGTTTCGGATAGAATAATAGTCCATCCGCGCATCTCTAGTGGGGGCCTAGACAGCCGGCCACCCATGCAGACCTTGTCGAGGTGGTTCTGACGGTTACACTTTCGGCACGTCTTGCCGTACCCAGCGCACTTGGCGCGCCTGATGCGCCACTGAGGCGTTTTGCCATGGCCTGCCTCACCACAGTAGATGCACATCCCTTCGGGCTTGGGCTTCGATTTCTCCGGTTTGGTGCCCGCCCTAGCGCGGACGTCCTGCTGCTTCCCCCGTCGATACGAGCTGCTAATCGTGTCTGTGCTCTGAGGGTCGAGCAGGCGTGACGCTGAGCGCTTCCCGGACTCCTTGGCTTGGCACGTCACGTAATATTTCTTCTGTGAAGTTATTAACTTCGTCACACCCCACCTTAGGGCATGGGATGATCTGACGGGCTCCTCATGTCCCTGTCGCATGTTAGATAAGGCCACTCGAGCTACCATGGTATTCTCTGCACGGACAGCGAGTGCTCTCATGGCGGCTAGAACATCTTTTTCGTCACTGTCCACTAGGCTCTTGCCTGCTGCGCGGGTGAGGTCTTTTCTCAGATCCTCCTCACAGCACTCTAGCAGTTGTGTGACAACATCAGGTCCAATAAGCTTAGTGCCTCTCTTGTACTCACCCCAGCGGGTTGTGAAGTACAACCATGTCTCGGCCGTTCCAGCTAAGGCTATGGATGGGCGCCTAAGTTTCTCCATTTTAGCATTCGCGCCCGGCTCCTGGGGGCCGGCAACGTGTGTGGTGGCGTGTTTGTTCAGCATGGCTACTACCACTGCTGCCTCTGCATGTCTGGAATTATTCCGTAAAACAGATTAATCAGCATCAAAGTCCTACTTGTTTTTCGACAGACGCGTGATTCAGGTTCCCGGGCGGCGTTATTAGCCAAACTTTTCTCCGTTCACCCACGCATCCTTTTATGTCCTTTTTCGGTGCTGGCGATCTCTGCTTGCTGCATCCAGTTGTTTGATTATAGATAAGAACAACATTCCATTTGTTCACATGCTTTAATGTTGAATAGCAGTGAAATGACAATAATCAAACATGTCATGAGCAGCCGAATGTGCCAGTATGTTTACATCTCAAACTTCCTGTTTCATTATGTGCAACAGCATAAAGGACCGTTGCAATATTCCCTAAACAAGTAGGAAGATAATGAGGAGCAGTAGTTCTACTCAAACTAGGCTTTCAAGCGGATGGGCTGAAAGTGAAAGTAAGATGTTCTAAAGGCCAACAAAAATTAAGGTTGCTTTTGATATAGTACAAAGACGCAAAACTGGGCAACAATGTGTTGATAGAATAATTTTAGAAATAAAACTAACCTTGCAACTCAATGATTTATTACATTTTGAGGGACTAGTTTCTTAATATCAATCCGCTACTGCTACAAAGTAGGCTATTGCATTGCGATGCAAGGTTAGCTTTATTTCTAACATTGTTCTATCAACACAGACATGTGCATCGATAGTCTGATGTTATAATTGATTTGTTTCGGGTGTTCTGTGGAGTGGATTAAGACTGTTTTCAGTGGCAGGCTGGATGTTACCGTTAACTTGCGTTATCTCGGCACCAGATTAGCACGAGATGAACGCTGCAACTTCAGGAAGGGCAGAAATTCACTGAATATGGTCTCCACCAACCTATATCACCCCGACTAAGTTGGAAATGAGGTCCTATGTCCAAAATTCCGAACTATTTCTTTAAGATCAAGCCAAAGAAGCTTCTTAAGACGCTCTTAACGAGAGCTGTTCACCACGGTGGTGCTGAAACTGAATCAATCGATGCCAGGCAAATCGATCACCCACCCCCTTATCAGAGCACAAGTCACACACAGCGCCCCATGTTCCCCCTACAGGTGCAATTAGGCTACGCATGTATCGTGTGTGTGTGTGTGTGTGTTTGTGTGTGTGTGCAGGCCGGGTGGCTAATCGGGAGATTCGGGAGGATTCCCGGTGGGCCGTTAACGTTTTGGGCCGGTGTGAATATCGTGAGCTTAACTATATTGTTTCTGAAGATAATTTGCTGCACCCTTGCAACACTTCTGCAGCTCATATTAACTCATGCAAGATGCATCCCATCTCTCTTATAGATAGTGTGGTAGTAGCATGGAGGTATTATAAGAACTGGAGAGAGGGACTAAGTCCCGCCCCCATTCATTTCAATGGCCGATGCTAGGCTAGCTACTTCAGCCAAAAAAGTTTGAAATTGGCCGCAGCCATCTTTGAGAAAATGGCGTTCCATGGGTGTCCATTTCCGTCACCAGCTAGAATGAGCCAATTAGGTTCCACGTTACAACGAGACAACATAGGTACATCGTTGATGAAGATTGGAGAGTGAGAGAAGGTGTTCGTGAACGAGTTCCTATCGTTACAGGCGCAAATGTATTTAATTATTTGAGTTGGGATGGTGGTGGAGAAGTTTGCCCCTTGTCTCGAAATCCTATAATGTGATATTCATATGTCATGATAATAAACATGGCGAGTCAATATTGAGCAAGAATTCACTTAGCATACACATAAATATGATCCCCACAGTAAATGCTTTGAACTGACTGTAGCCTAGGATGTTATGTGCGCAATAGGCTGTCTACCCGACGAAAATTACTCTTAATAAGTAGACATGGGATGTAAGAAACGTGTGGATACCAGATATGCTATTTGTGCTGCACCCAGTGTGAATTTGCAGTTTAAACCTACATTTGCAGACAGACGAAATGAAGCCAACGCATATTATAGGCTTACCGGTAGAAGCGCGCATCCATGTGTTATGTTTCGAGCAGCATGCATTTTAAGTCTGCTGTCACTGTCGGAAACTTTTGCCGTTATCTACTGTAGGCTGTGACCCCCAACGCTGCGTTGTTATGAACTAGGCTACAGGTCTGCAGCTGAGTGTTTTAGTTTTCATAGCCTAGCCTACACGACAGCGAGTAGCTTAATAATGGGTTTAGTTAGAGAATTTCTTCGCATTTCCTAGAATGTCTTATCATACCTTGCCAACTCATACATAGTCTAATGCAAATAATAGTAACCTATTAGAACGACATTTGCTTTTTTCTTTTATTCACAAAGCCTGGTATAATGATAATGCACAGGCATCAAGTATCGGTAACTTAATCCTAGTCGTCAGTCATTTTATTTATGTCTTCTAGAATGCGTTATCAACATGGACGCGCGAGGACGCTCGTGCCGAAATCGAAACTCGTGCATGAGCTGAGACAGCTCGTGCATGAGCTGTCTCGTGCATGCGCTGGTGCCGGATATGGTACAACCATGGAACGCCATTTTTTCAAAGATGTCGGCGGCCAAATGACATGCTAACTGGCTGAAGCTAACCCTCCAAATCCTGACCCCCTGGGTAGTAGGCATGTGATGTAGGCCAGGGGTCCCAAACTTTCCCATGGCAAGGCCCTCCCAAATACCACTAGATTGTGGCCAAGGCCCCCCTTTTGCATGATGTTGTATTGAACCCATCAACGATACGGCAAATGTAGAAATAAGTCAATAAAATAGGCCTATATAGGTGAAAATCTATTTATTTTAAAGGCTTTGCAATAATAGCACTAGTTAGGGATGTAATGGTTTTACACGTTTATAATGACCAAAATGATTTTTGTTTTTTTTTGGTATTATCGTGGTATTTACAGTGTTTCCCACAGATTAGAAGGCAATGTGTGGTGGTCGCCCCATGTCTGACGGGGGGGGGCGGGGGGGGCGGGGGGGGGGGGGGGGGGGGCACCCACATTTTTCATTGAATCGCCTTTTTATCGCTCTCCTTTCATATAATGTAATTTTTTTTTTTTTACCAAGATGTGAAGCTTGTCTTTATTTGAAACACACACACATTATATAATTATTTACATTATAGGCCTATACTGACATTTCTGATATTCATAACAGGAAACTTTATGCAGATTATAGCCTACTATTCATATTACAACTCCACTTCTTAAATTCAGCTGACTGGTTGAAGCCTCAAAATATTGTAAACATAGCAGGCTATGCTCATACTCTACTGGTTGGACTGTTCAGTTTCCCCACATGTGTTTAAGTTTCAAGGTAAGCTAATACTTTTTCTCCTTGGGACAGGCCCTTTTAAGTCTTGGAGTGGAAAAACATTGTTGGTCAGTCAACTTGAATGCAAGAGTTTTAATCAAATGTCTGAAGCATAGCCTACTAATGATGCTAACCGAATATAACAGTAATTTAGCTAGTCGTCTTCTGTGCGTCAATGCGTCCACGATTGTGAATGTTTTATTTGGATTAAATGTGCATGTGGAGGGCGGCTGTCCATTGAGCGCGCACGAGAGCGGTCCAAGGAGAATGAGTTTACTTCTACTGTTTGGTAATTAAGTTGCACGCATAGACTACAAAAGTTGCGGGCGAACTTTATGCTTCTACCCGAGCAGCGTCAGGTGCATCAGTGCGACCACCTACCATGCTTCCAGGGATGATCTCGTTGGTTTTCATGGAGACAGACAGCCGCGGTGTGCACGGAGGGTAGCGGCTGTGCGTGTGTGTGTGTGTATGAGAGACAGATGCGCGAGTGACAGAGAGGGAGCGCAGGGAAAGGAAATTCATCTTTACGAATGCTGCGTGTTTTTCAATAGCGTTTCAAAATAAGAATAAATAAATAAATAAAATAATAACGAAACGCAATATGTGGCGGCCGGTGCTGAATCTGTGGTGCACCGCCACAAATTTGTCTATGTGTGGGAAACACTGATTTAAATAAAAAAATGTGTTCACATGTTTAAAAAGCACTGATAGGCCTACACAAGCTGAAATATTTTTTTAAAAAAGTGTGACAGTGGTTATTACATTACAAAAATATAGGCAAATCCTTATTGCGAGATAGGTCTACAGATCATGCACAGCAGTCTCTGTTCAACCCATCGCACACACAGAAAATGGCTTGTCTTGTTTTTTTTGTTTTTTTTCCCACCGCCACCCCCCCACATTGGGGGACTATTAACTGGATTTTTTTTATTGTTGTTGTTATATTTTTTCTTTGTTTTGTGTTTTCTTTTCCTTTTATTCCTTTATTTCATTTTGCTTTTATTTTCCTCTTTTTTCCTCCCTTTTGTTTTATCTTTACTCAAAAAAGCAAAGAAACTACAAACAGACAAACATAAGCAAATGTCAAACATAATCAAAAGAAGAAAAAACAAACTAAAAAACAAAACAAACAAAAAGTAATTAAATCCTCATTTCATTTCATAACATGTCACTAATATTCTTGTGTCCCCCATTATCACCTCACCTTTTGGAAGGAACTACATTTTGTCCAAGTTTCCTTTGTACATAACATTGTCTACACACAACATACATTAACACAAATATATAGCTTATATATTTATATATTCATAAATATATACATATCCCAATTTGTTTCTAATTGAGTTCTATAATATTTTTTTTATATCATAATTTTTTTCTATAATATTTGTTTCTATAATATTTATTTATTTTTTAAGTCCACCCTTCTATTTCTTTTACTTTCTTCCATCTATCACCATATAATGATTTATTACTTTCTCTCGCCGTTAAACATTCTATATCGCTGTAGTTTCTAATGTAAGTTTTAAATCTTTTTATGCTGAATTTTTTAACATCTGTCATTTTATTAATAAATATTTTTCCCAGCAGAAGAATTATATTTTGGAGTTCTTGGCTGTCACACATTAAGTCCCCCAAAAGTACTGTGGCCAAATCTAGATGTAGAGATATATCTCTACATATTTAGCATCCAATTCTGTACATCAATCCAAAATAAAGCGACCGGGGAGCAGTACCAAAATAAATGTTCTGTCGTTTCATCTTCCTCCATACAGAATCGGCAGTGTGGTGTTGGCTCTATTCCCCAAATATATAACATTTTTTTAGTATTTAGATATTTAAATATAAGTTTATATTGGAAGGATCTAGCTTTAATATCTAGTGAAGTTTCATACAATGTTTTAAAGACAAGTTCCCATTGAATTGGACAATCAAATTTTTCTTCCCAGCTGTCAAATATTCTATATGGGATTCCTACCAGTTTTTCTGATTGTAAATAGAATCTATATATTTGTTTATTGATCTTTGATCCGTTAATCCATTTGGTTGTTTTGATATTTGGTCTACATACTAGGAGCGTGCCACCATTCTTTTTAATTTTTCTTTTCCATTCTAAAGGGACAGAGCTAACTAATTGATTATATTGTTGTACAGTGCATACAGTATATCTCCATACTTATATCTTATTTGTTTGAAAGACACAATTTCTCCCATTTCATTCATTAAATCTTTTACAAAGAGAATTCCTTTTTCAAACATTTTTTTATAAAAAAACACTTTCCCTCCACACTGTATGATTGAATTAAGCCATAATATTTCCTGCTTTATTTGGTCACCACTTTCAGGAGGATAATATTGAAAATGTAGCCAACTTTGTAATGCTTCCAGAAAAAAAGTAGATGTTTTAGAAACAATATCTTCCACCTTCAAGAAATGTGTTGGTTGTATCTGTAAGAAAGGGTATAACTTTTTTCTAAACAAAGGATGTATTATTTCTAGCAGCTGACTTGTAAACCAATCTGGGTTATGATACATTTTTGGAATAAATGATGCTTTTAAAGATCTATCCATGCTTCTTAGATTTAGTAAATTCACACCCCCCAATTCATAATCATTATAAAGATATGCTCTTTTTATTTTATCTTTTTTGCCATTCCAGATGAACTTGTATATTTGTTCTTCATATTCTTTGAAAAAGGCTTCTGTCGGTGAGGGTAGTGCCAACATTAAGTATGTGATTTGAGACACTACCAGGGAATTTATCAATGTTGCTTTTCCAAATATGGTTAATTTATTACCTTGCCAAGGTTGTAAGATGGTACTTATCTTATTTAACTTGATATTATAATTGACTGTAGATATATCGGCAATGTTCTGTGGTATATGAATACCAAGCACATTGACAGCTCCATCTACCCATTCCACTGGTAAATTACAAGGAAGACGAAAATTGCTCCCATTCAAGACTCCAAGTCTCAGGATACGGCACTTTTCATAATTAGGCTTTAGACCAGATATTTTGTAAAAATTATTTAGATCTACAATAAGGTTTTGCAGTGATATATTATCTGGTTCAATCATAAAGCTTGTATCATCTGCATACATGGACATTTTTGTACAAATGCCATTTACTTCTAGACCTCTGATGTTAACATTTGATCTTATTTTTATTGCCAAGGTCTCAATTGCAATGATGAAGAGATAGGGAGATAGTGGGCACCCTTGTTTAACACCTCTTCCCAACGGTATTGGTTTTGATAAGTAACCATTATTTAGGATTTTACAGACTGTATCCTTATACATTAATTTTACCCACTCTATTACAGAGTCTCCAAAATTAAAGAATTTTAAACTTTTAATTATAAAGCCCCAATCTAATTTATCAAAAGCCTTCTCAAAATCGGCAATAAATACTAGTCCAGCTTTCTTTTTTTTATCATAGTTTTCAATTACTTCTAATAGCTGTCTAATACTGTTTGATATATTACGTCCCTGTATAAATCCTGTTTGGTCATTGTGTATTATAGATGGTAGAACTTTTTTAATTCTTATGGCTATACATTTTGCTAAAATTTTAGAATCATAACCCTGCAATGTGAGGGGCCTCCAATTTTTTAATTGAGTGGGGTCTTTGTATTTGCCATTTGAGTCTTGTTTTAGTAGCAATGAAATTACACTATATTTTTGGGAATTAGCAAGCGTGCCTTTTTCATAAGAGAAGTTAAAACATTCAAGCAATGGTTTCCTTATATATTTATAGAATACTTGGTAAATCTCTATCGGAATCCCGTCCAAACCGGGCGTTTTCCCTTTTTTAAAGGATAAAACTGCCTGGTGGAGTTCCTCCTCTAAAGCCTACCTTACATTGACAGACTTTGCAAAGATTTGGAAAAGATTTTTGAAAGACTACAGTCTCAGACCCTCTCACATCTAAAGACAATTCATTGAGTTTTTAGTCACAGTCTAGTCACAGGCCAGTCTCAGATTAGGATTTTGCAAAGACTGTGGGTCACTATTTACAAGACTGCTGCTAGATTCCTTCAAAGTATTTCCATCGTGCAATAGGCTACACGTCATCATTCACAGGAAATCACATGATAGCCTACTCATATCAAAGTAATTTTTCGCGTTTCTACAGCATTGTTTGATGTGTGACATCACTAACAGATATAGAGTTGTTCTGTCACGTAGAACAGCCGACTAATAAATTATAAGAAATGAAATAACAAATAATCATAAAGGCTACAGCTGTCGCCTATTTTGCCCCTTCCTGTTTCATGTTCGCGCAAGGTTACTATTGGTTTTTAATGTTCACGTCACTATTTGCATGAGCCACGACTGAAAAGACTTCCGATAATATCAAACATGTTTGATATTGTCGTAACGGCAAAACTAGAAAAAGACTGCCTCCGACGGACTTAAAACCGCTAAGATTGGCACCTTACACTAAACGATTTAGATGACGGGAGCGCGCTGCGATTTCAGTACAACTCCCAAGATTTCCGCCCGATTTTGGAAATGTAGTCGCCGACTGTTAAAACAGACCAAAATCGTGCAATGTAAGCCAGCCTTAAGATAAGACCCTCACATGATTCTTTTTGATCTTCATTTATTCTGGCTCGTTGTTTAAAAAATTCTTTATCATTCGATTCTTCCAAGGATTGTGGTGAGAAGATTTCAATAAAATATTTCTCAATTTCTTCCATAATTTTTTCAGGTGTGGTTTGTATATTTTTATCATTATCTAATAAAGCATTTATATTCTTCTTTGAGTTATTGTTTTGTTGTAATTTTAGAAATAATTTATTGCATCTTTCCCCCTTTTCCATCCATGCTGCCTTATTTCTATAATATGTTATATTTGACCTCTCATTTATTAACTGTTCATATTCTTGTTGTTTTAATTCTAATTTATCTAGTGTATCTTTTGGGGCTTCTGATTTGTCCACCAATGCTTGTAATCTGTCAATTTCCTTTTTAATGTTGTTTTCTCTAACTCTACTTTCCCTTTGCCTAAGGGAAGCCATCTTTATAGCGTGCCCTCTAAAGGCACATTTGAAGGCTTCCCAAACAATATGTGGATTAGCTGACCCTTCATTAATCAAGAAAAAATCTTCTATAAACTGTATTTGTATTTGTTATAAATATAGGATCATCCAGAAGTTTCTGGTTGAACTTCCAATAAGATTTTCCTCTTGAGAAGTCTGCCATTTCCAAATGTAGGGATATCAAATTATGATCTGATCTAAACTTATCCTCAATCATAACTTTTTTCACCTTAGCTACTAAAGAGAAGGAGATGAGAAAATAATCAATGCGACTCGCTTGATTTTGTCTTCTCCATGTGTATTTTCTTAATTTTGGATTTTTTAGTCTCCATATATCCACCATATCTTTTCTATTTATTATTGATTTAATTTCTCTTTGACTTTGCTGTTTATAGTCAATTTTAATACTTCTTTTTCGATCAACCTCCCCATTTTGAACAACATTAAAGTCCCCTACCATAATGTAACGATCACTTGCGAATGCATCCATTTTCTCATATATTTCTTCAAAAAAATTAGCATCATCTGTATTTGGCCCGTATATATTAACTAAACAAACATCTTTTTCTTCAATGGTCATTTTCAATATTATCCATCTTCCATGGGAGTGGGATTCAAATTTCTCGATTATAATTTTTGAATGTCTTTCAAATAAGATAGCAACACCTCTTTTGTTTTTCAATCCATGAGAAAATATAACTGGACCGCCCCATTCTTCCTTCCATTTGTCAACATCAGCGGGAGTAGAGTGTGTTTCTTGCAAACAAATCATTGAATATTTTTTTTCCTTCAGCCATGAAAATATTTGATTTCGCTTTTTCTTTTCTGCTAGGCCGTTAGTATTATAACTTGCAAATCTATATTCTTCGCTTAACATCTTATTCTCTTAGATACTCATCGTTTGATATAATTTTTATATTGAAATATTGGGACATTGTATGCACACCTCTTGGTTAAAATTGATTGTTTGTACTTAGATCTTTCACAATTCATTGTTTTCAAACTGCTCATATCCCCTATCCACTTAGACTTTCCGTTCCTTATTTTCCCCAACCCTCTTCCCCAACTTAAAAGGCTATCCCCCAAAATAAGAAAGAACAGAAAAAGAAAAAAAAGAAAAACAAACATTCAAAACGTACAAAAACAATGACAGTCTTACTGCACTATGCTATCTTTATCTTTTTTTTAAACTTTAAGTTAGCCTAGGATATATTTTTTTTCTCAATTTATTCCCCTTTTCCAATCTATTCTTTTTTTCATTCTTTTTAATTATATCTTTTCTCCTTTTTTAATTGAAATCTCAAAATTACCACATGTTCAAGGACACAGTTCAGAAAAAAGAGAGAAAGAAACAGAACAAGGAGAGCATGTTAGGCTATTTTTGCTACCACGTGTCTCAGTTTCAAAAATCTTTCTAATGAAATGTTTCCCTTCGATAAAAAGAAAAATACAAGAAAAAAGTGTAGTCTAGATATTATAGAAAGCTCTCATTTTCAACAAACAAAATGAAAACTGATCTCACACTTAGTGAGATAACGTTACTATCAAGTATCCATGCGTTCAAGTCTTAGGCCTATTCCTTTTCAACTCAAGAAGACAGAAAAAATCGGAGGCCACTTACCAAGACTTGTTTAGATAAATCATATTTTGTTTGGCTACTCACAACCACGTCGCAATGTTTGGGTCTCTGAAGAGCTGGTCGTTTGGTAGTTTATCCATTGTTATACTCACAACCACGTCGTAACGTTTGGGTCTCTGTAGAGCTGGTCGTTGATGAATAATTTGTCCATTATTAAACGCACCTTCATTTTTTTGTTTTTGCGATCTTTCATGATAGGGATGAGGATACGTCTTCTCTCGACTATCTCACGAGGAAATTGTTGGAACATGGAGATCTGAGTATCCTTTAGTTTTACACCACATCTCATCACTGCATCTTTGCTCTTACTGTTGAGAAATCTCACCAACACCGCACGAGGTTTTCGTGGATCTTTAATTCGGCCTAGTCGCTGGGCCCTCTCAATCGAGACCTCGGCTGCTTGGGCCGTGGTCATTTTCAGCTCTTTCTCCATAAATGATTTAATTATGTTTTCTGTTGCGACGTAATCCTCTGATTCGTTCTCTTCTTTTAGTCCCATTATCACAACGTTGTTTTGCATTCCACGACATTGTAACTCAAGCATATCAGTTTTCATCTGTCGGTTTTCGTTTGATAGTCTTTCCACGTCAATCTGCAGCGTTCTGGCTTGTCTTGTTTCTGGCCCCGTACACACGTAGCTGGGTGTCTGCTTAACCGAAGGTATTTGTCTACGTTTGGACCTGTCATCCACATGACAACGCATATAACCGAATGTTAAAAACTCCGGGCAAAGTGAAGATCTGCGAATTCTCCGTTTATAAATTGGTGTGTAGCCAGAGATAACTGGAGATCTGCAGTTTCGAACGTCAGTATATGCGCCAAAACCACAACAAATCTGCTCTGACGTCAAACGTGCACCCTCTGTTCACTGCAGAAGCATGGATCTGAGTGCCTTGAAACCGCAGATGTTCGGTTATGTGTGGAAGGTTTTTCTTCCCCAAAACGAGGTTGTGGATAAAATTATTTTATAAACGGAGGGGGGGAAATATTCGGTTTTAAAAATACCTGTGTGTACATAGCCTCTATTTCATATTTTGAATTAATAAACTTAATATATTTTGTTAACATTCATAGAATTTTGGGATCTGCATAATTACTTATAGCTAAACATATTCAGTAATTTGAATACTTCACGTTGATTACACTTGTCTTTAATGATATCACAGGGGTGGTGTGTAAGGTCTAAATAAGTGCCTGTCACTTATTTCACACTACTCTTCGCATGACCTGCCGGCGGGTCGACACATAGTGGGCACCTGTCAACATCCCTCCTCGATCCTGGATGCTCGGTCCTCCAGACTCGTTCCCACTGATCTATAATGAACAGGGGTGCATTTCTAGAAAGCGTTGTATGCTAACTTGCGTCGCAACCTTGGGAGTTCGCTCCGTCGTTCTTGGATTTGGTGTTTCTAGAAAAGGTAGTTCAAACTCTCAATCGCAAACAAGGACGCAAAGTTTCCTCTTTTGAACGACCCCTGGGCAGTCGCACCTGTGACGTACCTTGGGAGTTCCAGTTGGTGATGTCGTCAGTGTCAGGATCGCCTGACCAAAAATCACAAGCGCCCAACCAAAATTCACGAAGTTGTTGTTTTTCTCGTGGCTCAAAGATTGCGCTATGCTGTAGGCGAATATAAATTAAAAGACTGACTCCCCTGTTGGGCTCATTCTTGCTATTTTGGTAGGCTACTATGATGGTGTTTATAAACTACCATTATAGGCCCACCGATAATTAGTACAGTGGTTAAAGCAGGTGACTTGTTATCGAAACGTTGCAGGTTCTAATCCCATGAGAGTTGTGCATACTTTTGTGTCTGACCAGTGAAACGTGGAAATAACCCTAATAAGTAATGCTTTGGAACTATTATATAAACTGATGTGGTGTTCCTTCCTGGCCACTCGATGTAAAGCAATTAAATATATTCAGAATATATTCTAACCTATTGTGTGTGGTAGGCTACTGTGGTAAATTTTCATGTACTGTAGGCCTCATGTGTTGCCGGGCAGGAGCAGAAGGATGATGTCACACACACACACACACACATGCACACACATACATACATACACACACACACACATACACACACACACACACACACATGCACACACATACATACATACACACACACACACACACAGCTGTGCGGTCATGCCCCGGTCATGAACCAGGCCCATTGTAGCCCCAGTAGAGTAATTAAATCATTTAACTCATTGGCTGCCAGCGATTTTCAGTGCAGAGCGCTCCATACTGCCAGACGTTTTACAGCATTTTGACTGTTTTTCCAAGATCCACCGAACGGTGAGCTTTATGACTATGTAAACACCGAAGGTACCAAATGAAAGAGTAGACTCTCTTCTTTCACCAGGAAAAAACGGCTTGTTTCTATCGTTTTCCGTTCTTTAGTAATCGTCAGTAGAACATGGGTTAGTTTTGCTAAAAACACCTGTTTTTGACCAAAACATGGAGAAAACGATCTTTTTGTGAAAATCAGCTTTTTAACGTTAGCCTTTCAGTAGTATGTCAACCACGATTGCACTGTTATCTCGGCAGTCTCGTCAAGGTTGCTAGGGACTCTGATGGTCGCTAAAGACTCTGAACAGGACGCTAGACTTAGCAAGCTAGCACTAGCAAGGTTGTTGTTAGTCTATATCGCAATATCCAATGTAAATGGATCATACCGTTCACGTGTTTTCCATCCTTGATGTAAGAAGTAAGCATATTTATTCCCTGCATAGCGTGCAAACTAGATCCACTGTGGTCGATCTTCAGTGTGTTTGCTATTTGTCTCTGCATGACTTGTGCACTCTAGGCAGATACTAATGATCCAAATGGCACTGTTGCCATCTAGAGGTTCGGATCGCTAGTGCAGTCTGTTTACAAGCCTGAAACTCTGCCAGATCGTTCCCAAGCCCACCCAGGAGCCCTCCCCATTGAAAAAGGCAATTGACGTCTATAGACGTCAATGGCAGTGAATGAGTTAAGGGGCAGGCCAAGTGGCCTCATCCACGTATGATATCATTTTTATATTGATTGGAAGGCAAGGGTCTCCAATTTACATAATGGGAAGACACCCGGGCAAGATTGGCCAGAAGTAAACAAAGGAGGTGTTGTGGGGACACTTAAAACCCCTCTCCCGAGGGGGGCCTCCTCAGAACGTGCGCACCTTCTCCCCAAGGCCTGGGTCGTGGACATCCCGCTGCAGAGGGCATCCATCATTCGCGACTCCTGCTCGGCAACACTTAGGCTCTGCTTGTTCAGCGAATGCGAATAAAGGCCACAAGCGGCTACTTCTCATCTCAGATCATTCTCCGCTGGTTTTTGTTCAGAGTGCTAAGTTAGATTTAAAGTTAAGTTAAAGTCAGTGGTTTTTTCCACGACACTACTCAAAAGTGACATGGAGAGGTAAGATGCAAACTCTGGCCGCTCGCGCAATGTACTGACGCACAACAGCTGAACCACTAGACACAGACTAGTTATTGTGATAATTTGTAATTAGTCTAGGCCATACTTTTTACAGAATTTTTTCAGATATTTCACACATTTTCTGATAGCAATGATAATGCCAGCATTAATCACTTTGGGTTTAAATTAGACACGTCGACACATACAGTAGTGGGCGCCTGTCAACATCCCTCCTCGAACCTCGATGCTCGGTCCTCCAGACTCATTCCCACTGATCTATAATGAACAGATAGACTATCCCATTGTTGCTGCCCCATCATTCTGTGAGGACGAGGATCGAGGAAGGAAGGGAGGATGTATAAAAAACAAATGATAGGCACCCAGTAACAGAGAATTTCTTGTGGGTGGGGTATAGGCTACGTTGGCACTTTTCCCACCAATGAAATGTGCCGCTGCGTCCTCAACAACGTTGTTGGAACAACGGTGTTTGAACACTGAAGGTAGCGAATTGCGACACAGGTACGATGCTTTCTGGAAACAGGTGTAACACTGTCGTTGTTTTATCACAAGTTGCGTCATACCACGGTGGTCTAGCAACGCCGTTGTTAGCTCTTCTAGAAACGCACCCCAGATAGACTAGGCCTATCCCATTGTTGCCGCCCCATCATTCTGTGAGGACGAGGATTGAGGAAGGAAGGGAGGATGTATAAAAAACAAATGATAGGCACCCAGTGACAGATAATTTCTAGTGGGTGGGGCAGGGCTGTACGCTAAGCTTTTTCACTAGGAGCACAGGTGCTCCTAAATGAAAAAGTTTAGGAGCACAGAAAAAAATTTAGGAGCACTATGAAATTTCCTTGAAAACCTTCTTGCCTTAAGCAGGATACAGATCATTCACAGCAGTGGCAATCATAGTCTCTGCTCAAACCCTAAGTAAACACACAGAAAATGGCTTGTCTTGTTTCTATTTCATATTTTGAATTCAGAATTTGTATACATTTTGTTATCAATTTATAGCATTTTAGGATCTGCATAATTACTTATAGCCTAGCTTAAAATATTCAGTAAACTGAATACTTGATATTGATTACACTGTAATGATATTACAGGGGTGGTGTGTAGGTCTAATTGAGTGCCTGTCACTTTAAGATGTACGTGAACATAATTAGGTTTCATTCGGTTTTAGGAAAAGAGTCATAGTTCAAGGATACATCATGTTTTCATTAAATAACTTAAATGTTCAAAAAACGAACAAAGGTAAAGACAAATATTTCTGGTGTAGGCTAATAGAAAAGATGAGTGTCCACTGTCCAGTAACGTTAACTTCTATGATTTAGGTAGCCTACCATGGCATGGTATCGTGAGTTGTCAATTTTTCCTTGGTCATGTTTAATTGGCTGGGTGCTTAACTTACTCTACCATGACTCCTCTTGGAGTTTAGTAGGCTATATCTGTTATATCCAATGAGTGACAACCAGAGCTCAAAATAAAACGTTACGGTATTATCCTGATAACGTTAGTGGAATGGAATTAATGTGAATGTAACCTCCATACAAAGACGCAGAGTGGCTATATGATGCGCACATTTGCAATGAAAATGTTCCGCCTTTTTAAAGCAGGTGTAGCCTACACCAAATCGTGGTTAAATCCATCATTTAGACAACAGAATCAGTCGGATTTCTCTCATAGAAGTCAACCAGGCCTATGTCAAATGCAGGCTGGGGTGAAGCTAACACGGTTCCCCCACCGTGTTTATCAACCGTGATAATAATAATATTTGAAATGAACACGGTAGCCTAATTGTAGCCTAGGCTATATAGTCAACATTCGTGGTTTGCCGTTTCAACGGTAGGCTAATCGCTACAAAGTCACCAACTGATAACGAACAGATTGAAGAAAAAGAAGAATGGTTTTGGAGTGACATTTCTTGCATGTGTGAGAGACAGCGAGGTTGATGCTGAAAGCGTGAGTTTCCAGCCAGGAGCGTGGCCAGTTCAAACACAAGATCCGCGACGAGACTGCAACATTCTAAAAACCAGCAACGTTCTAAAACTCTGCAACTAAGATTTGACAAGTTGGCCCAATCCCAATGTCAGCCCTAAAGACTAAGAACTAAAGACTCACAGACTTAATTGATCTCAGGTGCTAAGTGAGTGAGTGTGTGAGGCCACATAGGCTCAGATAGGTATTTGGGATTGGGACAGCACTTCACGAGATAACATGTACCTTGGCGATGTTTACTAACAAAGACGTTGCTAACATTTGCACCATGCACGTGTGTCGTGCGTGCTGTTGTTTACCTTCATTTCCGGGTTTTTCTATGATCTCCGCGGTAAACGTCACAACACTTTGAACTGTGGGTAATTCCCTTAGGTTAAGTCTGCACCGATGCAGACTCACGGAAAGGGCTCGGTAAGTCTGTACTCAAGCCCTCCCGCCCGTTGTAATTCGACATTGGGACAGCCCTAAACCCTTACGAATTTCGCGAGAACGCGCACCAAAGTCCGTGAGTTCGTGAGTCCGGACATTGGGATTGGGCCGTTGAATGTTTAGCGACGGCTTGCAACTGCTTGCAACTGCTTGCAACTTTTGATTCACACCGCCGCAACTGCTCTCCGCAACCGTATCAGACCGTCGCGAATCTTCGGTTTGAACTGGCCTTTCGAGTTGTCAACTATGAAATTTGTATAGGCTACAGATGCGCGAAAATTGTAGCCTACTAGCTTATACTTTGATCCACTTGGTGTGGATTTTTAGGAGCAAAATGCGAATAAAAGGGTTGAATTCAGTACTCGCACCTGTGCTCCCATTTCATATTTTCAATTAGCACTAATACATATTTCCTCGCATTTGCGACGAGGTGCTCGCAGTGTACAGCCCTGGGGTGGGGTATAGGCTACGTTGCCACTTTTCCCACCAATGAAATGTGCCGCTGAGTCCTCAACAACGTTGTTGGAACAACGGTGTTCGAACACCGGAGGTAGCGAATTGCGACACAGGTACGATGCTTTCTGGAAACAGGTGTAACACTGTCGTTGTTTTATCACAAGTTGCGTCGTATCACGGTGGTTTAGCAACGCCGTTGTTAGCTCTTCTAGAAACACACCCCAGCATAGCTACTTCACGCCAAAGGTAGGCCTAAACATCGTCATTGAACGACACACTTACGAGCTCAGCAAATTCCCGGTCACTTCTTGCAATGGACCTTTAAAGCAGATGGTTGATCAGCTGTGTGCAGCTCTAAAGAATGTTTGATTCAAGTTCAGCATGTGTTGTGAACTATTTGTTTCTCAACGGTAACAAATAAATGTTGGCTAAAGAGTCATATCAAATGGAGTTTATGTTTTTGTTTTTGCACCTAGCTGTGTAATAAGCGGGATAATGTATAGAACGCTGGTCATTATGGGGAAACAGGACAACTCATTTGTGTTTTTGCATTAGTGTCACCTACACCTCAATATAGCAAAGACCAAAGACATGGCTATTGATTTTAGGAAGAATGTTAAAACACCTGAGCCTGTAATGATCAAGGGACAAGCCACCGAGCAAGTGCAATCTTATAAATATCTTGGGACAATCATTGACTCCACCTTAAATTTTAAAGAGAATTGCAAAGCTGTGAGCAGGAAGGGACACCAGAGACTGTTCTGTCTGAGGAAATTGTCCCGTTTCCATATTGATAGGACCATGATGACACTCTTTTATCATGCTTTTATTGAATCTGTGTTAGCTTTTTCAGTTGTGTCATGGTTTGGAAACCTGCCCTTAAAAGAAAGGAACTCACTCAACCAGATCATCAAATGGTCTGGCAGGCTGATTGGAGAGACACAGCTGAGCCTGGAGTCACTGTACACCAAACAGTTACAGCGACTAGCCAGTGCCATCTCCAATGACATCTCCCACCCTCTTGCGAGTGAGTTCCAGCTCCTGCCATCTGGACGGAGATTTATAGTCCCAAGGTCTAGAACCAATCGTTTTAGGAACAGCTTTATCCCTGCTGCTGTTTCCCTCTTAAACAAGTCCTAGTGCACTTTGAGGTCTATCTTGTGACCTGTTGTTATTTATCTATTTATTTATATTTATTGAAAATGGTTTTTTAACCTATTTAGTGTCTTATCTGCTTTTGATCCTGCTCAGTGAGCATTGTAGATACCCATGTCTGTTTCGTGCTGTGTGTTAACCTGTCTCTTGTTTGTCCTGTCATCTATGTTTTTGTGTGACGCCCTCTCCTGTTACTGCACAACAAATCTACCTTTGGGTACTAATAAAGTAAACTGAACTGAACTGAACTGATGCATGCCAGTAGAAATAACTATTTACAGTGGGGAGAATAAATGCTTAAGTTGACTAAAAAGAGGAATATAAAATCATCTTTTGGAAGTTGATCTTAATGCCTTAATCAAAAAATGAGTTAACATCCACCCTTTAAGGACACCAATTTTCTTTGAGAATGAAGAATGTATCGTAAATAAATAAATAAATGTTCTTCCTTAAAATACAGGGGGCATAAGAGTATGACACCTATCATAAATTCCCATAGAAGCAGGAAGATTTTTAAAATATATGTTTTGTTTTACAGGCCAGCTATTTCATTCATCCAGGATACTTTCTATCCTGATAAAGTTCCCTTAGCCTTTGGAATTAAAATAGCCCCACATTATCACATACCCTTCACCATACCTACAGATTAGCATAGTGTGTAAACTCCGGACTAACTAATTCATGTATTGCCTTCAAAACTAAAGAAGTCATGACAAAGAAACATCAAATATTCTGATATGCAAATATTTTATTAGGTAGTCATTGTTACGGAATAGTCACATTAACCCAAATGATTCTTCCAGATGAAAATGACATGGGATCAGAGGGTTTACTCAGCAGCCTCTTTGCCCTTAAAAAAAACCAAAAAAAAAACAAGTTAGCAAGACAACAAATAAAGCTCAATGACTTTCAGATGCTCAATGGTCATTTGAGAAATATTGATAAATAATGGGAAACATAATCATACCTTGCCACCATCACGGCTCTTGGCCCTCAGCTTGTTCACCTGGGACTCGGCAATGTCAGCACGCTCCTCAGCCTCCTCCAGCTCATGCTGCACCTTCCTGAACTTGGACAAGTGGGAGTTGGCTTGCTCCTCCTGTTTGATATGAAATTGTAGTGCGATGAATGCAGAGAAACATAGCAGCCAATTCACCATATACCATGAGGAGCAAACATTGATGTGTTTAGCTAAGACAAAAATGACTCACAGCTTCCTCAGACTGTCTCTTGTAGGCCTTGACCTTCAGCTGCAGCTTGTCAACCAGATCCTGGAGTCTGTTGATGTTCTTCTTGTCCTCCTCAGTCTAAAGAGAAAAAGTGTGTCAAGAAAGAGAATTCTCTTTGATTTGATATGCATTTGTACATGAAGCAGAAAATGTTTCTTGCCTGGTAGGTGAGCTCCTTCACCCTCCTCTCGTATTTGCGGACTCCCTTGACTGCATCAACACCACGTCTCTGTTCAGCCTCAACCTCACCCTCCAGCTCACGAACCTTAATGTGGAAAATTGTTTCAGTTTCAGCCACTGCCTCTTATGTAGCTATGAGGTAAACACATGCTTTCAGTGTCACATTTGGCTGCCTACCCTGGACTCCAGTTTCTGGAGCTGTTTCTTGCCACCCTTCATGGCCAGATTTTCAGCTTCATCCAGGCGATGCTGCAGATCCTTCACAGTGACCTCCAGGTTCTTCTTCATCCTCTCCAGATGGGAACTTGTGTCCTGCTCCTTCTTCAACTCTTCTGCCATCATGGCAGCCTAGATGAAAAAAAGTGCATTTTAAATAGATGTACAAGTACTTCTGAATATAATGCTCTGATTCTGAAGAAAAGAGCAAACGTACATCAGTGATGGCTTTCTTGGCCTTGTCCTCAGCATTTCTAGCCTCCTGGACAATGTCATCAACCTCACTCTGGACTTGGACCAGGTCAGCCTCAAGCTTCTTCTTGGTGTTAATCAGACTTGTGTTCTAATTTGGAAAACAGAAAACATGGTATAATTTCAATGCTAGAACAGTCTGTTAAAACATCAGTTAAAACAACTGAGAAAACACAAAAGGGCTTAGGGTGCTCAGGAGTCTATAAATTAGTACTCAGGTGCTCTTCTGCTACGGGTAAGGTGAGAATCCAAAGGCAAAAAAAGATTTGCAGAGGCACTCCGAGATTTTTAGAAAATATAAAAAGCCTTTAATAATACATGGCAAACACGGGATTTAAAAGCACATGGGCCTACGCATTGCGGCCATATTGGCCTTCATCAGAGCATGCCCTCGGAGTGCCTCTGCAAATCTTTTTTTGCTTTTGGATCAGTTAAAACAATTTCTGTTATTCTTTACCTGGGAGTGCAAGAGGCCAACGCGCTCACTGGCATCAACCAGCTCCTGTTCAGCCACTTTGCGGCCTCTCTCTGTCTGCTCCAGGGCAGCTCTGAGCTCATCAATCTCAGCCACCATCAGAGTGTTCCTGCGCTCCACCATGGCAGCCTGTTCCTGCATGTCTTCCTGTCCTCTGACAGCATCATCAAGGTGCAGTTGGGCATCCTGGAGGTTATAAAACGTATTTACACTACCTCAATATATGAGCCATTGTTACCATAATGTTTGGTGGTCAAGTAAAACAAGCAGGTAAAGCAATTGGTTAGAAGGTTCTGTTGTTATGGCTGACCTTGAGCTGACCCTGAACGGTCCTCAGATGTTTCTGGGACTCAGCAGCCTGGCGGTTAGCATGGCTCAGCTGAACCTCCATCTCATTGAGGTCTCCCTCCATCTTCTTCTTGATTCTCAGGGCATCATTCCTGCTCCTGACTTCAGCATCCAGAGTGCTCTGCATGGAGTCAGTCACCCTCTGGCTGTTCCTCTTGATCTGTTCCATCTCCTCATCCTTCTCAGCAAGCTTCCTGTCAACCTCACCCTTTACTTGGTTCAGCTCAAGCTGCACACGAAGAATCTTGGACTCCTCATGCTCAAGAGTTCCCTGAATAAAAAAATTAAGGATTTGAAATTAATATATATTTTTTTCCTTTCTGAAAAGTCCTAATAATGCCAGCCTGAATGTCTACCTCAGCCTCTTCAAGAGCAGTCTGGATCTCAGACTTTTCAGTCTCAACAGTCTTCTTGGCCTTCTCCAGCTCATGAATGCTCTTTCCAGTCTCACCCAGCTGTTCAGTCAGGTCAGAGATCTCCTCTGAAGAAATGCATTTAGAACATTTAATTTAACACAAAGTCAGTCCCTCTTCATATGCTATTATTTTTTCTCTAAATGGCAGTACATAATACAGTGTTAGTTTTTCTTGACATGGTTTGATTGGGAAACATTTCATGGTCATCCTGACTTACGTTGGAGGTTCTTGTTTTCCCTCTTGAGAGTTTCCAACTGGTCAAGAGCCTCCTCATAAGAATTCTTCATCTTGAACAGCTCAGTGCTGAGAGAACGAGCCTCTTTCTGGGCACCCTCCAGCTCAGCCTGACCCTCCTCGTACTTCTGCTTCCACTCTGCCAGGACCTTTGAGAAGTAGTTTGTATCTTTGGTCATTTACATCAATGTCCTGCTACCAAAATCTCATGTACATATTTAGAAATATTTCTCTTTGTTTTTGTTTTGTTTTACCTAAATGTCCATGGCTCTTATATTTTGGAGGTATTACCTTGTCAAAGTTCCTCTGCTTCTTGTCAAGATTGGCAGCCAGAGCATTGGCTCTTTCCACATCAATCATAAGGTCCTCAACCTCACCCTGGAGTCTCTGCTTGGTCTTGTCCAGAGAGGCACACTTGGAGTTGATTGCTTCAATTTGCTCCTCAGCCTCCTGCAGACGCTGGGCAAGCTTTTTCCTGAGATAACAATGTATTTACGTGAGATTACTTCATAGTTGCCTTGGTTTTAATACACAATATAGTAATCCACCACCCATTCGGTAACACTTCATATTAAGACACATATATTCACCATTAATTAGCTGCATGTATATTAGTAGCATTCTAGCCATTTGTTAGTCATTATAAGTCAATAATGAATACCTTATTCTGCAAGACCTTATCCTACCCTTACTAGACCCTTATTTAATAATTTACCCTATGTAAGCGCCTAATTACCCCTTATTCATAATTAATTAATATGTTGTTGCTTATGAATTATGACTTAAATATGCATGGCTCAATATGGGGATTGTAAGGTGGTAGTACCACAAGAACAGTTATTCACCCCACAATATAAAGTGTTACCCAGCATTCTATTTGATACTTTGCATGTTTGATACATACTTAGACTCCTCAAGCTCTTCAGTGCGCTGGATGGCATCAGTTTCATACTTGGTCCTCCACTGAGCTACCTCGTTGTTGGCCTTGGACATGCCACGCTGAAGTTCAGCCTTTGCCTCCTGCTCCTCCTCAAACTGCTCCCTCAGGAGATCGCAGTCATGGCGTGCAGACTGAACAGCATGGGCCAGGGCATTCTTGGCCTGTTTGTTAACAAATAAACGAGTTAATGAAGCATTGCCCATGAGGTGATCTATGTAATCCAATTTCTTAATTTCATGCAAAGGTATCAGTACCTTGACTTCCTCCTCATTCAGTCTTTTCAGCTCCTCAATTTGCTGAGTAAAGGCCTGCTTGCTTCTGGTCAGTTGAGACACAAGAGCATCCTTCTCCTCTACCTGGCGGCCAAGCTCACCATTTTCAGTCTGAAGTCTTGCTCTCTGAGCACCGAGGTCATTGACCTGACGGGCAGCCTCATCACTCTTGGCCTTGGTTTCACCGAGTTGGTCCTCAAGGGTGCGGCACATCTTTTCCAAGTTGCCCTGTTAGTGAACAATACAAATAATCATTATTAAGATGAAACCAAATTGTAGCCCTTGATTCCGGAGAGTTGATTAATGAGAGACATACATTGGATTTAGAGTTCAGGTATTCATTATGCTAACCTTTGCTATTTAATACATGTTGTTTACCTTAGCCTTAGCAACAGCCTCCATATTACTGGCGAGATCATCAATCTCCATCTTGAATTCACTCTTCTCCTTCTCAAGCTTCTGCTTGACACGCTGGAGGTTGTCGATCTGCTCTCCCAGCTCAGCCACGCTGTCAGCCTGCTTCTTGCGGAGAGCTGCAGCAGTGGCTTCATGCTGCAGGGTGGACTCCTCAAGGTCACGACGCAGCTTCTGGAACTCAGCCTCACGCTTCTTGTTCATCTCAATTTGAGCAGCAGTGGCACCACCAGCCTCCTCTAGCCTCTCACTGATCTCCTCAAGTTCCCTGGAGATATCAGATCTTTGCTTCTCAACCTTGGCACGAGCTGCACGCTCAGCCTCAATCTCTTCCTCCAGTTCCTCAATGCGGGCCTGTTGGTATTTTTAAAAAGATAAGTGAGATTAAGATTGAGATTTAAATGTGATTGAGTAAAAGATTACTCAAAGCAGTATAAAATCATATGTTTATGTAAAACAAACCTGAAGCTCCTTAATCTTCTTCTGAAGCTGAGCACCCAATGATTGTTCATCTTCAATCTTGCTAAGAAGTTGGCTTGTTTCAAAGTCCTTCCTGTAAAGTGAATTAATTGTCAATGACTAATTACAGGAAAAGGGTTTAGTGGCATTATGAGTATACATTTGCATAGTGTTGCTACTGGGAATTTCCCATTACTTCTTCAGCTTCTCCTCAGACTGCTGCTTGTCATTCTCCAGATCCATGATATTCTCCTGGGCCAGCTTCAGGTCTCCCTCAAGCTTTCTCTTGGCTCTCTCAAGATCCATGCGGAGCTTCTTTTCTTGCTCCAGGGAACCTTCAAGCTGCAGATTGAGGAACATTAAGCATTTGAAGCATGACATATTGCAATTCAGAGGCACAAAGATATCCATACATTTCCTTTAACTCTCAGGTTGTTAACTCACATCATCCACTTGTTGTTCAAGCTTAGTCTTGGACTTGGTCAGAGTGTTGACTTTGTCTTCCTCTGCTTGAAGATCATCAAGAGTCTGCTGATGGGCCTCTTGGAGGGCTTTCTTCTCCTTTGACAGCTTACCAATGGACTCATCCTGAGCAGCCATCTCCTCTGTCAGGTTCTTGACCTGCACATAGAAAATCATATATCATTATCTATTGAACAAAACTTCTTGCCACATATAGTATTCTCTGTTTTTTAAAGAATGTAAACCTTGTTTTCAGTGGCATGTTTCTCCTTCTCCACTTTGGCCAAGGTGAGCTCCAGATCATCAATGTCCTTCTTAAGCTCAGAGCACTCATCCTCCAGTTTCCTCTTCTTGGCAGTCAGTTCAGCATTGATTTCCTCTTCATCCTCCAGTCTCTCGGTTGTCTCTTTAAGTTTGGCCTCGAGCTGGATCTTACTTTTGATGAGACCCTCACACCTCTCCTCAGCATCATTGAGACCCTCAGATCCCTATCGTAAATATGAGATAGAAGCATGGCATAATATAAAATCAAACACAATGCTGAGACTGGGTAGTGGTATGATTGTGAATAGTGAAATGGTACAGTATACACTTACAGATGCCACTTGCAGCGCCAGGTCATTCCTCTCTTGCACCAGAGACACCATCTTCTCCTCCAGCTCCTTCTTCCTGGCTGTTACCTTTTCATGGTCCACCTTGAGTTTCTCAAAGTTCTCTTTCAGGTTGACCAGCTCCTTTTCAGTTTCAGCACTCTTCAGTAGAGGCTTGATCTTGTAGTAAACCTTCATCCATGGCCAAGTCTTGACATTCATGAATGAGCGGATATTGTACTGGACGGTGTAGATTGCCTCTCTGTAAAAAGTAAATGGGTCAGTTGATTGTCAAATTACGACAGTGACCAGTCCCATCTTTGATGCAATTATGTTTGTATTAAAGACGGACTGGGAATGATAAGTCATTTAGTTAAAGTTTTAAAAAAATTAAGAACTGTTGCTTTATGTTATTTCCACTAACAATTTATACGAGACTCACTATTCTTTCAATCAAAACTATTATGGTTAATTAAAAAAACTGAGATGCTATATATCATGACAAATGATTATTGAACATGATAACACCAAATACATCATACACTACCTCCTTGCTGTCATCTTCACAAACTCCCTCCTCATTAGGTATGCACGGCAGAGAGCCTGAGTCATTGTGACCAGGGAAGCCAGTTTCTCATCTCGCAACTCCTCAAGGGTACCCAGCAGACCAGCCTTGAAGAACACCTGAAAGAGAAGATGAAATGAAAAATGAACATTTGATTGGAAACGTAGATAAATATAGTGCTTGTTGTTATCCCCAATAAAAAAAAAACAGTTTGCAAAGTACCTTAGTCTGATCATAGATAATTCTAAAATCATCTTACCTTAGTGTGTCCAAACTTGTACTGGGTGTGATCAACATCGATGGATCCCAAGAGCTTCTCAGCAGCCTTCTTGTTGTCTATGAACTGACCGTCAGGGATAACACTGGCATTCAGCACTTTGTATCTATTTTAAAGGAAAGAGGGCATTATTTTCCCTTCCAAATACAAATATGTTTGTTATAACAAATTGATACCTATATTCACCTCTGCTTGAAGTCAGCATAAATGATCCTGCTTGGGAAACCCTTTCTGCAGATTCTGATACCCTCAAGCACACCATTGCACCTGAGCTGGTGGATGACCAGGAAGTTCTGCATAAGACCTGTTAAAATAGAGAGGTGTGTATTTTCAAGGAAAATATCAGGTTTAGAAGAATATATTGTATAATTTCAGCCAAGCTCTCTACCTGGTTTCTTAATTTCATTTGGAATCAGACAACGCACAAAGTGGGGATGGGTGCTCCTCAAGTTGGTCATCAGTTTGCCCAAGTTCTCCTGTAGAGATAAGAATGAGGTGCAATCATACACTCAACTCTCCTTAGGATGTTTCATGTGTGTTATTGATGTAATGCATACCCTGAACTGTGATGACACGGTCTGCATGGAGCCACCCTTCTTCTTACCACCCTTCTTAGCGCCACCAGTCTCTGTTGACATACAGACAAGTGAAAAATTCCACAGTTGAGTTAAATGCACAGAAAGTTTATAGACTGGATATTCCTATATTAGCTTTTATACTTTATATAGCTTTTGTTACCCTCAACGACAGGTGGGTACAAGACAGGCAGGAGTTTCACTCCCGACTTCTGGTACAGCTGAATAACAGAATCGTTCAGTGGATCCTTGTTCTTGTCCAGCCATCCAGTGACATTGTAGTCCACAGTGCCGGCATAGTGCACCAGAGAGAAGTGGGCTTCAGCACAGCCTTTTTTGGGCTTGGGCTTCTCAAAGGCCCTATTCTTGCCAAGATGCTGGTCATACAGCTTGTTCTTGAAAGTGGTGTCAGAGGCCTTGGGGAACATGCACTCCTCTTCAAGGATGGCGAAAATTCCCATAGGCTGTTGGGAAAATGAGCTTAGTTGTAATGGTGGGTATTATAAAACAATAGAAATGTAGCACTTGGCTTTTTTGACTAATTGAAATTGACCTTCTCAATGAGCTCAATGCAAGCAGCTAAGTCCATGCCGAAGTCAATGAACTCCCATTGAATGCCCTCTTTCTTGTACTCCTCTTGCTCCAGAACGAACATGTGGTGGTTGAAGAACTGTTGCAGTTTCTCATTGGTGAAGTTGATGCACAGCTGCTCCATGCTGTTGTACTATGTAGGAGAAATGTCATACATAATTGGAGAATATTACAACATGAGTCACTAGAAACAAATAGTTGGTGAACAACTATTGAATTGGTGAATAACACTCACATCGAAAATCTCAAAGCCAGCAATATCCAGCACACCGATAAAGAACTGGCTTGGCTGTTTAGTGTCCAACATCTGGTTGATACGGATGACCATCCACAAGAACATCCTCTCATAGATGGACTTGGACAAGGCCGAAACTGAGTTATTGACCTGAAACAGAATATTCAAACAACGGTCATGCTATATTCAAACCTAAAACTAAAATGCTTATATGATAAAAACAGGTAATTTCACTATCAGCAATTCTGTCCAAACTCTGCCAAGTGGTTTGTGATCTTGTGAAGCTCCTAGTGACTAGAATAATACCTGTGGCACAGTCTGACCCTTGGTGACAAACTCGTTTCCAACTTTCACTCTTGGGTAGCACAAAGCTTTCAGCATGTCAGCAGAGTTCAGGCCCAGAAGGTAAGCGACTTTGTCAGCATCTAAAAAAAGTGCCAAAGTGTAGCATTTTGACATTTGTAGCAACCAATTTCATACTCCACACTCCAAACAAATTCGGGACAACTTATGAAACAAGTTTGTTCACCTAAATCTCCTCTCCCTCAGAACATTTGTCTTAGATAGACAAGTCTCACAAAAATAAAGGTATCAGAGTGACCATTGTTTTGTAAATGTTTGTCTTTAAATGAAGATAGATAGTTTCTTAATCCAGAAGGAAATTTAGAATATGAATATACATGAATATCCATGTTGATATAATCACATGGCGGTATTTCATTTTTGGGCATGGTGTACAGTAGCAGTGACAATGGTTCTGCTTGAGAATCAGTCAAAAATGAATGAGTGAATGGATAAATAAATAAGAGTAGAGTACCCTTTAGTTATTACTAGAAGTGACTGGTCCATTAGTGTAACTTACCCTCAGTGCCATCAGGCTCAGCCTGCTCCTCACGCTGCTTTTGCCTGAATTTCATGTTGCCATGATGTAGCACAGCACCAGTCAGCTTGTAAATGGTCACTTTCTCCTCTCCGCTGAAACCCAGGATATCAATGGCATCCTGAAATGATAAATTGTTTGATTATTTTGGAGCTTTTTCAAGAAATCAAAGGGGGGAAATACTTATGTGGAAGACTTACATCTGTGGCATCCAGTTCCACTTTGTCATCAATGCTGGCCACAGTAATCTGACCCTGACTGCACATTGGGAAGTCATAGGGGTTGGTTGTGATGAGGGACATTTCTGTAGGGGTCAAATTATATTATGAATTCAGAATGACATGTATTGATTTTTGAATGTTGGTTGAAAATATTAACCTTACCTATGAGCTCAGGCTTGTGGTTAGTCATCATCTGGTAGAAGATGTGGTAGCCTCTCTCATCAGGAAGCTGGAATGTCACTCTAGACTTCTCCAGTAGATCTTGTTAAGCAGGAAAGGATGCATTTTCATTTGATACATGGCAATAATTAAATATTAACAGATGAATTATTTCATTATACTTACAAGTCTCGATATCAGCCCTAGCCAGTTTCCCAGATGAGCCAAAGTGAATTCTGATGAATTTACCCTGTTTGAGATTACATTTTGAAATGACATGTATTTATTTAGCTGAAGCTGTTAACCAATGCAGGTTACAAGTTACAAATGAGGAAAATATTCAAGTATTAAAAAATTATTAAAATATTCAGTAATAGACCTAAGAGTAAAAATGAATACTGACTTTACTGATACAAAAAGTAAAATATGATAGTGTAGAGTAGAAAGTAGAAAGCCAGAGAATGGTTTAAAAAAATACTAATAGATATAAGATAACGTTTTAGTGTGTTTTGTTAAAAGAAAAGCTCTAAGATGTTCATTCTGTCTAAAAACAACAAAAAGAGACTAAACTTACGAAACGTGAAGAATTGTCATTCCTCACAGTCTTAGCGTTACCATAAGACTCCAGCAGTGGGTTGGCAGCAATAATCTGGTCTTCAAGAGAGCCCTGCAAGTCCATAGATATATTGTTATTGAAGTTCATGTCTGGTGCTATATGATAATTAGCCTATAAATATGCAAGGGGCCCCTGCCTTTATTTTTCCCTGAGCTGCTGGAGCATCTGGTGCTGCTCCCTTCTTCCCACTAGACACTGCAATTGTTGCAAAGTACTGGATGACACGCTTGGTGTTTACAGTCTTGCCAGCACCAGATTCTCCGCTGTATTGAACAGAAGATATGCCAATTTTCTCACAATTACAATTACAAAGTGTACCAGAAGAGTATACTGTATACGCTATGCAAAGTTTAGCCCTTTATTAAAACCTGTAAAAAGTTATAAGGGATACTATGACACTTACGTGATCAGGACAGACTGATTCTCCCTGTCTGTGGGGCAAAATAGAGATTTACATGAATGGTTTACATAAATTAGTCAAATATATCATATATTAATATCTATCTATCTATCTATTAATCTATTATCTATCTATCTATTAATCTATCTATTAATCTATTAATTAATTAATCTATTAATGCAAGGAACGTCTGTCTGTGTGTCACTCTGTGTGTGGCACGCATAACTCTCGAACCACTCATCCGACTGACCTAAAATTTGACACGTGTCTTGCTAATGACATGCGTGAGTGCAGTGCAAAGTTTGGCCGTTTTTGGACAAAAAATAACAAAGATATCGCTAAATTAAGCAAAAAACAACTCTACTGCAATCCCACAATTCTACCGCTCTCCACACTTTAGCCACGCCCCTTCTCACTCACTCCAGCATAGAAACAAAAAAGCACATTTCGCTGACAAACTCACGTGTTGCCATTCATGGAAATTACGATGTCTCACGTAAACAACGGACCGTTTCAAGATTGTTAATGTTGGATAAACATGCTGAGTCCGACACACATGCACCCATGTTGGTAAGCAGGCTGTTAAAGTCAACGTTGCATCTATTTATCAACAACCGCGGTTCTGTTGCCTGATCAGGTTGCTGATCTTGCAATGCCGACACACACGTTGGTAGCATTCTGTTAAAATTAGCATTTAAAACAGCCGTTCTTGACTCTATCTGGACATCGACTATGGCTTCATAACATTCATTCAAACATCATTTCCAAGTTCATAGCGCTGGAATTGCCATGGTCAGCTTTTAGGCCACGGTTAGCTTTAGGCTATAATTTCCCAACAACAGCAAAAACGCACGGGTAGCGTACGTAATATTGCCATTAGCTGCAACTCAGACGCCTTTCCCAGAGACGGTTTATGTAACTAATCTTTGCTTTTCCCCTTCACTTTTTTTACTTTGCAAAGACAGTAAAAAGCTCTACTAACTGCATGGGCTTGATTCTACATCATCACAATCTAACATGATCTACCTGCATCAACGTCATTTGGCAACAAGTTTCTTGGAAAACAATGTTTGTACGGGCACTGCACTAGTAATTAATGATTATTAATCAGTGTTGGCTTTAAAACTGAAAGCATACCTTGAAGCATGTTCTGATATGCGTTGTCAGAGACAGAGAAGATGTGGGGTGGGGCCTCCATACGCTTCTTGCCTCGGTAGGCATTCACCACTTCTTGATCGTATACTGGGAGCCACTTGTAGGGGTTCACAGTGACACAGAAAAGTCCAGAATAGGTCTAGAATGAAGAAATAAAGAAGATTGGTTTTCCATTGCTTTTCATTTTTCTTTTCTTTTAATTTGTTCAAAAGCGTAATGCTTACATAGATCATCCATGCTGCATAACGCTCTTTGAGGTTATACAGGACAGAGGCTTCATTGAGGTGGGTCATCATGGCCATGTCCTCAATTTTGTCATATTTGGGAGGATTCAAGGGAAAGACTTCATCTTCCTTCACTGTCCTTTCCTAAAAACAATGTAGAAAACAGCTTTAATAAAGAGATACATTCAAGAATTTGATCATCAGATTTAATTTTAGAATTAAGAATTGTATCATCAGATTTTAATTTTAGAATTTTAGAATTATGAATTTTAACAGTCTTGCTAAAGTACCTCCTTGGTTTCAAGTATTTCAACAACGGCTTTGCCGCCTTCCTTCTTTTTAATTGTGCCCTTGACGTACAAGTCCTCTTTGTCACACACATAGCAAGCACTCTTTGCATCAAAGGGCCTGGTTTGGGCCTCAATTCTCTCCTTCTCAGGCTTACGAAGGTATATGGCAGCGGCGCCAAAGCAGGCCATTTCACCGTCCCCCATGATTGCTGGTTACTGCATTAAACATAAACATAATCAGACAAGCACAGACACAGTATTGAAAATAAAGTGGTTAACACTATTGAACAGTATTTAAATATACACACAAATCCAAAACACACCATATAATCTAGTGAAGTTATAACTCTATTGATATAACTTTTACAAGTTTTCCATTTCCCTCTTGAAGCTACTCTATGCAGTAAAACATCAATTAATTATTGTGGCACATGGGGCTGTTTAAACGTAAGCTTCCGTTCTCAAGATCTTTAGTGCCATGAGAGTCAGAACTACAGTATAGGCACATTAGATAATTGATTGTGGAGGCATATTGGACATGATTCTTCAAAGATTTATTTCCAAATGATGCCTTGAATGGAGCTACATGTGCCATAGTTCATTATCAATAATCAATAAATGTCTACAAAAACATTTAGTTTAGTTGAAGGCAAGTAGCTTGTTTTAATCGTTTAGCATTTCAGATAAATCAGCTGTAGTGCTTTACCTTTTCCTCCAAAGACCAGATGAATTGTTCAGAGTTGTTTGTGTCTAAAAATGATAAAACATACAATCAAGTATTTTAGTGTATAAATGAATGTATTGTAAATACATAAATTGTAGCAAGTTTGGTAGTTCCATGCTTTAGCGATGCAGTCTGCCATGACACATTCTCCAATAGTAGCCACCTCCTGCCTGCCTGTCTGTGAAAGCACGAAATGACTTACTGATCACTGGAACCCCCCTGGTCTCTTCTGAAGCCCTCTCAGCTGGTCCTTATATTGGCCGTATTCTGTCAACTAAGCAGAGTTCAAGTAAGGCAATGTGTGTTTGTTCTATTTAAACATCACCTCAACCCCACTGTCACAGAACAGTAGAATATAAGGCTAAAGTGAAGGCCATGATTAAAATGCATTCTGTTTTTGATCACTTTGCAAAATGAGTTTGTGTGTATTTCAGCTGATTAATTTATGGGATATAGTAGGATTTAAAAAGTTAAAAGACATTTGATATCTGGACAAGCTCATTATGGCAAAACCTTTAGCTATTTTTAACAGAGCAAAAAAAAAGTAAGGCACATTGAGCAATGTCCATATATTTCCTCTATCACCATAGTATAGAACAGTTGGCCTATACTTTGATAGTGTGATTCAAATGTGATTGTTATCATATATCATATATTAAAGGTTAATGCCTGCCCCAGAAGTCTGTTTGACCATGTGTTTTTGTTTTCATTTCCTAAGTTTTTATTGCTTTGTACATACCAGCTAACTAAATGTTGTTTCCCTTTGATTTGCAGGCTCCCTGAAATAAATCACGTGATTAATCTGTCCTTCAGATAGGAATGTGGTTTATTCTATTTACGCCCTCCACGCATACGTGTCACAAGTGTTTTGACACCGGTAAAACTATTAAATTTTATGGCAGCATTCCAAAAGTGACGTGCACAGCAGTTTTATGGTGTTCAGTGACAAATATATTGCAAGCTGTCTAGATGCCTGCATACACTTACACTATATGCATGACCAAAAGTACAACATAGACATAATGGTGAAGAAACTGAAGCTTAAAAGTAGGTACCACAAGTCACAAGAAGAAATAATTTCTTGTGTACTTTTCCTCTATCTTGTGACACTATAGCAGTTAATCTTTTCTAGGCTAACCATGTTGGCCTAGGGTGTTTGGTAAATAGCATCTCTTCAATGTGGTGTTCTAAAATAAAGAAAAGGGATACAGCCCATTGCTATTGATGCAAATAGCAAAACTATTTCCATAGACTAAAATCTCATCTTGAAATATTGACCAGATATTGACAGTCTAGTTATTAAACTGTTTATTTTTTTAGAATATAGAGAAAGAGCACATGTGAGAAACATTAGTAATGTGTACAAGTATTTGTGTTTCTCATTGAAAATTGATTGGCAATATGTCAGTTTGTGTCAAATTACACATTTCACATCATTGTTGAGATGCTGAAAGGATACCAAACCAAACAGACTTTTCTTGCTGAACAAAATCTTTGATGCACAACCCAAGTACATGCAGGAAAAGAGAAGACAGGACAGTGTGTTGAGATACATTTCCTGGGGCTGGGTGGTCTCTGCACAGGATTGGGATCCATGTGGCAGCTGAATACTCTAGATAGGCAGAGGACTGCTGCCGGTAGACATCCGTAGTCTGACATCTGAAGACCACAGATCCATATGAGGAGACGTGCACTCTCACTCAGCTAAATGGAGCCAGTTAAGAATGAGTGGTGCTTACTTGCTTTTGTTTTGGAAAGATGAGATTTAACAGACTGGAGTAGAGAGTATGCAGACTTGATTCAATAAGGCGGGGTGTGTAAAATGAATGTGCAAAAGGTGATATTGATATGGCTTGGTTAAAGACCCGTGGCCAGGGCAGAGTACGTAGGTGCACATTTCACCAGTGATCCTTACAGCAGCTGGGGATTTTCAAAGTACTTTCAGTTGATTGATTTCAGTTGATTTTATAATCAGCCACAGTAAAAATTGTTTGGTAACACTTAACTGGAAAGTATCTACATGACACTGTCATGACATATGAACCCTAACCTTAACCTTTACTCGCCATGACAAAAACTGAATGGCACTTCATGACAGAAGTGTTATATCATGAACATTTATGACTTGTTTAGAATGTTTATGACAAAGTCATGACAGTGTCATGTCACTCTTACGTAGATACCTTCAAATAAAGTATAACCACTTGTTCATATGCCAAGCAAGTAATTAAAGGCTAATACACACCAGGTATTTCTGAGAATAATGCAAACACTTTCAATATGTTTATGTATTCAGTACACATACGCAATGCTATCAATAGATGCTCTATAGAAAATAACTGGTCTCTCTGACCATTTCAGGCATTTTAGCAATCACTCCCATCACTTCTCAGCCAATCAGGAGGCATCCCATACTCAGACGAGGGCTGTGCTCCAAATGGAAGTCATTGGCTCACTGCTTTGCTGCCATGATAGAGAGCAGTCTCACAAGACATGACTTTGGATTGAAGGCATCTTTTAAGAATGATGGTTTTGAATAGCCTAGAAATCTAGACGCACCCTAGCGGCCAAAAATATTTTTGCCTAGCGGGATGGAAGAGTTAGACTTGGTCTTTTCTTTGAAGGTTGAGCAGAAAGAAGCACTCAAGTCATTCGTTTTAAAGAAGGATGTATTTGCCGTTTTGCCCACCGGCTACGATTGGTCACAAATGCTGGCCTATTACGTGCAGAGGCAGTTTGAAAGACAACTGTTCATCCCACACAGGCTTCAGCTCGGTGAATGGTCCGACCCCAGACTATACATTTCTGTGTAGTTTGGCTTGCCGGGCTAGGTTTTGAATGCTCTCTTAAGAAAACGTTAAGAAAATAGCATTAGCACAAGCAAGAATGTTAAACTAGCTTGAGAGTTGTCTGTCAGATGGCATGTATATCAGACCAGACACTATCAATTGTTACAACAATGATAGTGTATTGTGTATGTAGTGTAAAATGCAAATAAAACAGAATGTTAAAATCTACAAATCTCGAAAACTGGAAGTGCCATTATGTGGGGATTTTCAAGGACGGTTCAGCATCCTGATGACTTGTGGGTAGAAATTATCCCTGTATCTGCTGGTATGTGACCTTATGCTCTTATATCGTCTGCCAGAAGGCAGGAGGGTGAACAGACAGTGACAGGGATAACTATATGCTTGGTTTTTCCTCTGTAGTGCTGACTGTAGAGGTCCTGGATGGATGGTAACTCAGTCCTTGTAATGCACTGTGTAGCAGATACAGGGATAGATACAGAATATTAGAACACCAGTTTTGCTCGCAACCTTAACTTTCGTTGGCCTTTTGAACGTCTTACTTTCACTTTCACGCCATCCGCTTAAACTTTCTTACTTTTTAGATTTGATCAATCTTCCATAGACTACGTGCACAAGTATAGGTCTAGTTTGAGTAGAACTACTGCTCTTCATTATCTTCCTGCTTGTTGACATCATGCATTGGATTATCATGATCGCTAGACGTTTGATTCATTTTAATGTTCATTTTAATGTCATCATCATTAATTCAACTGCGCTCCTGATTGAAGTGTCGTTCAGTTTTTAACCTTCGTTAATTACGTTAGGGGGCGGAGAAAGGCGCAGATTACCCAGCAAATTTCCGGATTGGTAAATAGGATGTAGGCCTACACTGAAGTATCACAGTGCACGCTTTCTGTAGCCTGGAAAACCAGCGCCAACTGCTGGACGGCAAAATGTTTTGCCTGCATTTGGGTCTGGCCTCGGACCACTGTACATTTTGAAAACACTGCCCTGAATCTGGCAGATGGCAACTAAACCAATCACAACGCAGAGATGTGTTTTGAATCAACGCGGGCGGGGCAGAGGGCTCTGGGGCGGGGTTTTGAGGGAGCGTTGGCCTATAGACACAGACACGGTTTGAAAGACAACGGGTTGTGCTCATCAACAATGTTCCGTTGTATCCATTCATCGGAGCCAGACTAAATTAGACATCCAATCCATTTAGGCTGGTTTATCAGGCTACGCTTTCTGAGAATTGGCCATGCATGGCGCTGATAAAGCTACATTCGCAAATGTACGTACATCTGGCCCTGGGTGTCTTTTACTTGGATTGCAGTGTTTCTCACGTACTGTATGGTGTGTACAGTATTTTCTGCCCACCCTCCTCTCTGTCCTGCAGCAGTGTCCTGCTCTTTGTGGTTAGCATCTGCCCTTCTCTAGCTTCCTTCCCTTGAGGTTGGGTCACTCTGCCCAATAGCGGGGTGCTCATTAGCTACTGTGCCCATATAGTAGCCCCCTAGTCAATGTGTATCTGAGTGTCCAATCAGAGTCTCAACTGTGTGTGATTTATTTAGTCTGGTTTTCACCATACTAAGCTCAATCTTTTAAGATTGAACATTAGTCTGGGGAGGCTGCGCTTTGTTTCTACTGCACTTCGCGTCGCTTAAGTTTCTTTATCGTCACGTCACTGGCCAATAGCGTGCCAGGACTAGAGTATGGCCACTTCTGATTGGAGCCAAAGGTTCTGGCAGTAAACAGAGGAGATGGATCTGCTGGTTTCCAGCCTGAGCTGCCGGGCGAAATTCAAATTCCCTGGAAGTTCAGGCAGGGTTCACCCAGCCTATGATTTATTGTGTGACTGCAATTTAATTGATGTGTCCTGTTGAATAAAAGTATTCCTGCAACACATGTCTCTGGCTCCTTAGAGCCTTAGGGGTTATAGTCCATGAGCCAGAGGGGTTGGTCGTTACCGAAAAAGTGGCAAAGGCTACCATACCTTTTCTGAAAGCCTGGAATCTCAGCTTTTCAATGATGTATGATGGCCATCTGACAAGAGTAGCTGTTTTGAGATATGACACATAATGTAAACTAAGGTTGAAGAAATAATGCGTATAAATCAAGCAGAACACTGAAATATTTTATTTTGTTATGTTTGGTATCATTTTAAAGGGGAGACTCTGAGCTTTCATTTAAATCCTTTTGTGAACATTTTGGATAAGTACAGCCAACCCTGGAGCTCTTCAAACCTTTAATCACACACATTTTCCTGCCATTTCCTTGCCATCTTTTGTCTTTTAATCCTGTGGCACCTGGGAGCATCAGAGAAACAAAATCCAAACACTGAAATACTGGCATGACCCTAAGGATTCAGAAAATGTATCATTTACCCATATTATCTGGGGATGATTTTCCGTCTTATGTCAGACATGGCATTTTTTCAAAGACATAAACAGTAGTGTACTATTACCCTTAGGCTAATTTGTTGATATGTCGAGTTGAAAGTCTGAGGTAAATATATTTGAAATAATAATTATTGATACAGATAATTTTGAAAAAGTTGTTATACAGTGCAACACACTGACATGAGGAGTGACACAGTCCCTCTTGCATGAGCAGGACAGAAACTCAAGTACTGCTTGTGGACCAATGGAGACATTGAACCAGTCTGGAGAGCTGCAAGTCACCATCTTGGTCCAGTCTAGACCACCCATGCTCAACTGGGGAAGGAACTTCAGGGTTGTTCTCGAGGCATCTTCTCCAGATAGCACCTTGATAGTTAGCTCTGAGACCGTGCTTCTTGAGAGAATCTGAGCATGGAGTTAACTGCCAGGATTCTACGCCTTTCTTTGCACAAAAAAAGTGCATCATCATTTCATTGATGTTGGTGATTCTGGACTTGGAGCTGTACATTTGACATGTGAACTCCTTTCAGGCTGCATACAACTCAGGTGTCAGTCTGCCCCAATCTTCTGAAAGGTCTCACAGAAGTTTTCATTCTTCTGAAAAAGTTTTAGGGCTGACACTTTACCATGGCCTGCAAATGCACTTACAGTGTCGCAGCCTGTGTATGCGTGTATTTTCTTGCCTGAGAACAAGGCATTCATTTTTTTATGTAAATTCCAAGAAAGTGCAGACCTGATATAAATGATATGTGGTGGGGTATTAAGGACCTTTTGAACTATCTAAAAATGCTGAGAATGCTGAATAACAACTTTTTCAAAATTATCTGTATCAATAATTATTATTTCAAATATATCTACCTCAGACTTTCAACTCGACATATCAACAAATTAGCCTAAGGGTAATAGTGCACTACTGCTTATGTCTTTGAAAAAACACCATCTCTGATACAAGACTGTAAATCACCCCCTCCAAATCAGATAATATGGGTAAATGATAAATGTCCTGAATCCTTAGGGTCATGCCAGTATTTCAGTGTTTGAATTTTGTTTCTCTGATGCTCACAGGTGCCACAGGATTAAAAGACAAAAAATGGCAGGGAAATGGTAGGGAAATGTGTGTGATTAAATGTTTGAAGAGCTCCAGGGTTGGCTGTACTTATCCAAAATGTTCACAAAAGGATTTAAATGAAAGCTCAGAGTATCCCCTTTAAAATGATACCAAACATAACAAAATAAAATATTCCAGTGTCCTGCTTGATTTATACACATTATTTCTTCAACCTTAGTTTACATTATGTGTCATAACTCAAAACAGCTACTTTTGTCAGATGGCCATCATACATCATTGAAAAGCTGAGATTCCAGGCTTTCAGAAAAGGTATGGTAGCCTTTGCCACCTTTTCGGTAACGGTTTCCATAATTTGAGGCCCTGGCTCACGGTCTATTAGTCTAGCCCCTGCTACAGGGTGCAACAGTTTTGAGCTTTTCATCCAAGGTTAGATTCCTCATTGTTTTCAATGCTTCCGCTTCCCCAGAAAAGTACAAAAATATGACGGACTTGATTAAGCCTTCTCTGCTGTGGAGACTGTTTCACTAATTAAGAGTTGTATGTATTTTCTGTTGCATAGATTTTTTATGCAAAGTTGATGGCATTAAAGGTATACTATGCAACGTTTTTCAGTTAATCAATTCGTTCCATACTGTTATATATGATTATGATTAAATGAGTTATTACCGGTCGAACAGTGTTTTTTTGGCCGCTCTAGTGGTCTGTAGCGGTAAAACCACACTTGCAACTTCAGGAGACACCGGGCACGCACCCATGCTCTACTCCAGGAAGTGTCATGTAAAGTCTCATGAAAAGGCACGGCAGACTGACCGATTGAGGAGTTTTGTCAAATATACACGCTAAAGCTGTAGGGGAAGCTCTGCAGAGAAATATGCAAGCATAACACGAGCGAAAATGAAAAGCGAAACCGGCGATGAAATCGCCAATCCTGCATAGTACACCTTTAAATAAGACAACACAGCATGTTCAGATATGGAAAATAGTCCATAAATGTATTACATAGTCTGCATTGTTACAGAATAGTCACATTAACCAGAACTATTCAGCCCCTTTAACCTTTAAAAAGCACAATGCAAAAAAAAACATGTTTTGATATAGCAAAGCTGATGTGATGACTTGGACAGTCCATTGAATGATTGTGTATGTGTATGTAATGGTAAGATTGGCATATACTGTTACCTAGGGGTAAGGTCACAACAAAAGAGGGAGTCGAGAGGTTGGATTTTTAACTAAAATATGGATTTATTTACCAAATCAAATAACAAACGAACAAAGACTGTGAGATGGGTCCAAGTCAGTTGTTAGTAATGCATGGATGTTGTATGTTTGCAATGTGTCTGAGTGCAGTGTTGCATGTCCAAAACCCAAAGTCAAAATGGCCCACTCAAGGAGAGATGGAGCAGCCTTCTTAACTGCACCCCTCAGCTGCAGTCCATCAGCTCGTTAGGTCCTTAGCACACCTGAAAACAAGACAATCCAGCGCGAACTTTATGGGCGCTGCCATCTTGAATATCGCCATTACTGCGTGCCTGCGAGTGTGACGAGTGACACTTACCTATGCTTTTCAATGAAAGCATCCTGTCAGAGAATGTCTAACAAGAGATCCCGCTCATGAAAGAAAATGTCAGGTGAAAGAAAAAATTGGGTCAATAATGTCAGACTGCCAAAACTGAAGGTAATTTATTAACAACATAAGGTATTAAGACGTGTATTAATGACAGCTAACCTCTGCAACAGCCGCCTATGGAACCAAGGGGCTAATTTCAGCAGCCAGCACGTGTTTCGCTGGATTAGTGTATATAAGAAGATGCCAATCTTACCTTACTGTACCTTTATACTGTATACAGTATATTAGTGCTGTGCGATACTACGGTATATATCGTTGTACGACAGAAAAATGTCTATCGTACGATACAGTCCTCTACCGTTTATATCGTAATTTTAACTTGTGTGGCTGTGACTGCTCAGACAATTTAACTGCAGGTGCGTTGCCGCTTCTAGCAGCGGGCAACGTAAACTTAATTTACTGACTCGGGATGGGTGGCCAGGCAGATGAACGCTGCAGTGCAGGCAGCTAATAGTAAACAAATTTTTTGACGTCGGCATAAATACTAGTGTTGCACGGTGCACCGATACAACAAAATTATTGCAATACCCTGAAATTAAAAATGCCACAACACCTAATGTTAGCCTACTTTACAATACGTTTAAGAATGACTGTGTTCTTCTGAAGAAGCGGTGCGCGCAAGGCAGGTCTCCCCTAAAAGCTAGCCTGTGGCTGTGCGTCTTTCCCCCCCTCACACACACTGGTATGCGCAGCAGTGCTATTAACAGCGAGACATGCTGCTAGTTTAAGTGATGCTATTGTAACACACAAGTATAGGCTAATATCAAGTTGATTTGCTCACTTGCATCTCTCAAATGTGTGTTGCTAACCAATCTAGGCTATTTAGGCTTACTATTGGGTTTAACGTCATTATTTTCTCTCACGTATTTCTTAAAGTGACAGGCACTTAATTACACCTACTCTACACAACCACAATTGTTAATTTTTTTTTTTTAGAAATTATAAGAAAAATTTGCATTAATGTGTGGATGTAAATATATAATTTTAAGTAGAAATTATATATCGGGATATATATCGTTATCGTGGTATAGAATTGTCTATATCGAGATATAACTTTTTGTCCATATCGCACAGCACTACAGTATATACAGGGCCGTCGCAAGGCCCTTTTCACTGTATATGCATGAAATACTGTTTGTGTTTACTGAGTATAGAATGGATGGAATATACTTGGACTGCATTACTGCTACCATGGTGCTATAAAAATAACAAACATACACATACGACATATACTGTAAGTGCATATACTGTACACCAGGGCTCTTCAATTAGCGGCCCGCGGGCCGGATCCGGCCCCCGAGATACTTTGTAGTGGCCCTTGAAGTGTTGGCTGATTTAAGTGTAGCCGGACGAGTCCTTACCTGGAGCATAGTGCTAGTTGGCTGTCTCATTCCTGCCCCGCCTACTTCGCAAGTGGGTAATTGGCAGCTTGCTCAATAAAAAGGAGAGCTTGGCTATCCATGGCAGACGTCCGCTTTGTCCAGGGACGACTCTGGCCGACCTTTCGCCTATCCCTGACGTTTGGCTATGTGTCCTTCCACCGCTTGCTCCAGGTAGGCTCGAGTCTTTGTTTGTGGCATGTTCGCTGGTACATTGATGTGTCGGAGAGTTCAGAGCTTTTGTTTACATTTCAGTAACAGCCGTCGCTAAACGACCGGCTGGATATTCATACGGCTGCTCTTCCCCCCCCGTGTGCTCATCCATTTCAGCTTAGCAATATCACGGAGTGTTGCGCTGTCCGGACTTCCTGCCCCTGACGTTAGCTGTGGCACGGATCTGTTTCGTATCTGGCTGTGGTGACAGTCTTGCTGTTTTGTTCCGGTTGATGTGTTTGCTGCATGGAGCGTCAGCGACTTCCGCATCTCTCTGGGCCCTTCCAATGCGGTTCTGTGCATGACTGCTAGCTAGCCTGGTGGTGGCTACCTGCTTGTGTGTTTGTTGTGGTTACGTGTGTTTGTCTGCATGAGTGTGCATGCGCGGTATGGGATGCTTGCTGCTTCATTACTGTTCTGTACTTTGCCTTGTCTTATAATTTGTTTTCACTGTTTTTGTTGCTTTATACTGCATGTGTCAAGTGGGCTTCTCCTGTGTATGTGCTGTCTCTCTTGCTGGGGCTACAGTGGACGCATGTTTGAGGGTTTGTCTCCTCTGATGGTATTAGCTTACTCCTTATTGCATGCATGCTGCGTTATTTACGTTATTTATGAGTCACCTTTTGTTTTGATTTGCAGTGTGGTTTGAATCACAGAGGTTTCGCTTCAGAGGCTTGTCACCTACCCTCTACGGTAAGCCCATTGTAGCGTAACCCTGGCCATTAGGATAACAGTAGCCTATATTTGTTGATGCCCTGCAATATCCATTGACATGCATGTATATTTATTCTGCAGAACATTAATAAATTATTGTATATTTGTATTGCAATCTCACGTCTCTGCAAATTATTCAGACTACCAACTTCCGTGACCCTGGTGGTGAACAAGAAATTCTCAGGTTAAACCAGTGGGTTCCTATGTAACAGGGGTTTAGCACCTGGTGGTTGTTCAGCCACATCGTATTGTCACATAAGCAAATCCATATTCGGTAGAGACGTAAATACCTGGTGGAAAACACAATAATGGAGGTACAGCGATAGGCTACACTGCGAGTAGCGCCTATAAATAATGTTCTGTGTGGTGCGTTGCCGTTGTAGGCTACTGTGTTACTGGGTATTATTCAAAGACGTTACTTGTGGCTTGCTTCGTTTTTACGCAGCGTCACCAACATGTTGACGTGCGCCAAATCCAAGTTGTTTACCTCAAAGCATGAAGCATTTTTGGTGCATGAAATCTCACCGGTAGTGTGCCTCTCCAGTCCAAGCATATCCTCGCGAAAACATTCGCCACTCGTAATGTAGCTATTGAGGCAAATAGGAGTCGGTTTAAACGTTTAACTTTGGTGGCATCAGTTCTGTTTCATGCGCTCACTCGCTCGGAAGTCCTGCAGCCACTGCACCTCAGCCAATTGCACGTAATGTTTAGAACGAGTTGAACATAAGTTCCATTTTTAGCTTAGTTTCAAGGTAAATTGCCACTACGTTGGAGCTTATAAGCTACAAACATTTTAACGGGTTTGACCACGCAAATATTCAGTGTGAATCTGTGAAACTAATACACATCCATCGCCTTGATGTCAAGTCCACTGTAAGTAACATTGATTTGTGAACACGTTCATCCAATTTAAATGGTGGGAATGTTAAATGTACACGTATGTTGAAGAGTTAAATATGCGACTGATTACGCACATTCATTTCTTTTGAGCACCGTTTGAAACCTGTTTGTACCCATTGGAAATTGTTTGGACTTAGCAGTTACTGCGCAAAGCTCAGATTCCATTGCTGTTAATGTTATCACAGATTTCATATAAGCCATATTAGCAATGTAGATCCAGTGTCACCTTCCCAATGCCTACCATGGTGGTAGTGGCCTGTGGCAGAAATATTCCCAAAACACAAATACAACAAAATAACCACCAAAAAAACTAGATTATTATTTTACAAAATGCAACATATTAGCAATATAGATCCAGTGTCACCTTCCCAATGTTGACCTACCACTGTGGTAGTCTGGGCCTGTGGCAGAAATATTCCCAAAACACAAATAGAACAAATAACCACCAAAAAACGCTATTATGCTTTTACAAAATGCAACATATTAGCAATATAGATCCAGTGTCACCTTCCCAATGTTGGCCAACCACTGTGGTAGGCTGGGCCTGTGGCAGAAATATTCCCAAAACACAAATAACCAACAAAAAAACTCTATTATGCATTTACAAAATGCAACATTTGAACACCCATATTGGTGCTGTTGTAGTTTATTGTATCATTTGTACGTGATTACTCATATTTCAAGCGGTATTTCTCCGGCCCCTCAGTTGTGATACTTTTCATGAACTGGCCCCTATTACAAATAAATAGCCCTGCTGTACGCGTACCTGCATACACATAAACAGTGTTTCCCGCAGCGCTTTCCTGCTAAGGCGGCCGCCTTAACAACACAGGGCTGCCGCCTTAACTAGCGTCTTCAATAAATAAATAAATAAATAAATATATTATGTATAGTGATATTCGCCGTATCACTCTGTCATGTTTTCTCCCTGTCATTCCAAACCGTAGCCGCTAGTCTCCCTTCTCTGTAGAACGCATTAAAAAAAAAAACTTTTTCAAATCGAATTGGCCTATGCGCACAGGCGACGCGCTCATTCTACATGAGTATTTGATATCAGGTGCCACTGCCACGCATATCTCTGAGTGACTGCGAACACAAATAGCCTAAACCTAGCTAGATTTGACGACTCTCACAGGAATGGTTCTCCGTTGAATCTACCAAATGTATGGGATGAGCGGCATAACACTTTTGAGCGCTTTATCTTTTTCTTTTTTCACTCGTCTACAATGATAGCCCACTGCATCTTGTAATTTGTTTTGACTAACACTTGTGCCATCTAGCCTACAGCTAACAACAACTTGTGACGGCTATTCATTCACGTGTTGTAAAATACTGAAATTGTCTGAGGTTTACACAGGCTAGTTTAAACTTCAAACTGTAGCCTCATGTCTCCCATGCCAGTTTCATTCATCCCGACCGGGCGGGACAGGGACGCACGTTTCGGTTTTGCTGAAATAACTCCTGAATGTTTTTGTTCAGAGCTGAACATGCAACTGTAGGCTATTTGACAGATGACAGATTTGGTTGCTAGTGACAAAATATTAGCGTTCAATGCAGTATGATCTCGCTAATTATGTTTTAAAAAGCATTAAAAACGTTCTGGCTCTCTTAGGCTATATGTACGGTGGCCCTGAAGTGCAAAACACAACACAAATAAGACAACACAACACAAATAAGACAACACAACACAAAAAGAGAAAACACAACACAAAAAGAGACAACACAACACAAAAAGAGAAAACACGGCCCCGAAGTGCACAACACAACGGCAAATCACACAACACAACACAAAAAGAGACAACACAACACAAAAAGAGACAACACAACACAAAAAGAGACAACACAACACAAAAAGAGAAAACACAACGGCAAATCACACAACACAACACAAAAAGAGACAACACAACACAAATAAGACAACACAACACAAAAAGAGACAACACAACACAAAAAGAGACAACACAACACAAAAAGAGAAAACACAACGGCAAATCACACAACACAACACAAAAAGAGACAACACAACACAAAAAGAGAAAACACAACGGCAAATCACACAACACAACACAAAAAGTGACAACACAACACAAATAAGACAACACAACACAAAAAGAGACAACACAACACAAAAAGAGAAAACACAACGGCAAATCACACAACACAACACAAAAAGAGACAACACAACACAAATAAGACAACACAACACAATTAGAGAAACCTCGGCCCCGAAGTGCACAACACAACGGCAAATCACACAACACAACACAAAAAGAGACAACACAACACAATTAAGAGACCACACAACGGAAGAGGTAGGTACCTTCGGGCCACATGAATCGTCGCTGATTGGACAAAAGAATCTGGACACGACAGCCCGCCGAAAATCACAAGAACCCAGCGCGTCAGATCCGGTCTATGGCTAGATCATGTCTGGATCATGTACAGGAGGACGGCTAACCAAGCCAAGGCATTTGCAAAGGAAATGTTTTGTCCAAATTGTGGGAAATCTTATGATCAAAAGCCAAACTATTGCAGCGAATGTGGTCGAAAGCTGCAAGAGGACGGCGGCCATCAAGTATCACGACCATCAAGTAAGTAAACTGATGTGACGTTAACGTTTATGTTAGGGTAGCAGCTACTTTTGGATGGCGTTAGTGGAGACGTCTCCTTATGGGAAAAAGTCCCACCACTCCGACATTTTTTTTTCATGGTCGCAGTGGCGGTAGGCTATTTAACTTTTTTTCAAACAACGTGCCATTTCGACATGAGGTAATTAATAGGCTATTAATGTTACAGTTATTATTTTGCTGTATAGGTCTCATCTCGCTGTGACTAATAATCGCGGAGCAATGTAACAGAGAAGAATGGGTGTGTTTTTTGATGCACGTTGTGTCCGTCGGGCTCATAGGGTCCGTTAAATTGACTTGGAAAAAAATAGGATTTGTAAACTGTCGGAATGGGGGTACTAAAATGTGTCGGATTGGCAGCATGTCTAAATAGCAGCATGTCGAAATAGAGGCATGTCTAAATGGAAGCATGTCGTAGTGGTGGCATGTCTGAGTGGCAGCATGTAACCCCTGATCAGATACACTACAACTACTGCTGTATTTAGCCGAAGATGGCCTACTTAAATACTACTTAATTAGCCTATGTGCAGGGATGCAAAGGACACGCGTTTTGGCGGATGCCGCTTTTTTCACGGCTGTCTGGGGGGACTTGTGTGAATCGTAATTCTGTATGGAAATGACCGAATAATTAAATGTACGGTCTATGAGACAGTAGCCTGTAGACAGTATAGCACACAAAGCCAATGGAGCAGCGCGCGCGCACCATGCTTACTGAAAGGGATATTTTACACACCCCTTACGCATGTCTAACGCTTGGCATATGGATAAGTTTAGTTCATCATGCACACCTCTTGATGGCTTATAGAAGCTGGCTCTGCTGACATCATCAATAAAATCAAGATGAAAGTCAAATCAATCGGCTCGTTATGTCTCCCGCAACATGTCCAAAAATAGCCATGTCTTAAAATGTCGGAAAGACGAGTGCACATCTGTCTGCTGTGTGGAGCATAACAGAAGTTTCAATGACTAGCCTACTTTGCCCATTATGGCAAGACAATTACGTGAGTAAAGTTAATTTCGAGTAATGTTCTGTTGTTTATCTAGTTGTATAGGACATTATGGCCTTATTATGGCAGTATCTGTCAGCACCGTTTTCATTGTAGTTATTAGCAATGTGGCTAATCGTAATTAGCATAATTTTGGCTTAGCCTTTATACTTTTTTGTATTTGGATTACCAATCACGTAGATTCTATTTTGTATTGGCCTTCTATGTTTGGATTAGATGTAGCTGGCAGTGTAGCCTTGGCAAAAAACTTGTAGGAATCTATTAGGAAATGGCACTTGCAAGAAGTGCTACAGTAGGCCTACACATATAGCCTAGTAGCTACATAAATAATGTGTTGACATGAGCTGTCGTCATATGTAAGAGCTGGTTGGACATAATAAATAATAAATAGCCTTGAAAATGGTATTCCCAGCATTTGTTTGTACTTGGCAGCAGTCATTGTTTTGTCTACATTATTATTGGTGTGCCAATAATTCACCAAAACTTTAAAAGGCATAGGCTACTGAGTATCTAAACAGCTGGTTTAGAGAGATTTTGCAGTTTATTTTGAATAAAAAGAGGGTTACACTGGGTGACATTTCAAGATGCAGTAAGAGCATCAATACAGTGGCTATGGCATACAGTGTATGCTCAAGGTAGGATAGTTTACCAAGATGATGGTTTGAAACAAGATAAAGGTATACTGTATATCAAGACCCCTTACATTGACCGTAGTGACCATATTAGGCCTATTCCTCCAAAAGAAGTTAGACACCGATAAGCCCATAATTCGCCACGGCGCACCACATGTCTGTTTGCATCCCTGTATGTGTCTGTAATCACATTTGTTTCCTTTGCTACCATGTAGCAACACAGAACCCTACAATAGGGACCTTTTTGGAATACAGAAAATGTAAAGGCGAAGAGAGAGCAAAGTTTTCATGTGGCAAAAAATCTAAGCCAAAGATCTGTAAAGTACAGGTAAGTTAGTTACAGCTCAGAGTTAGAATGAACAACTGTTAACTAGCTTTTGTGTTTTTTGCATAATACTAATGTGCTTCTGTGCCACGACCATAGTACACGTTTTCACTTTTGTGCTAGTTTCTTGTATGATAAATATGTAACGATGGCATGCAAATCATTGTATTGCCAGTTACCTGTATCAAAAAGTAATCTGCTGTTTACAACCAACCCTCCATTCTAACCTCGTAATTCAGTCATACAGCTCATTATATAATGACAATAAAGGCTATTTTAACATAAATGATGGGTCACTCTGTTTTGAGTGATATTTTTATCAAGTTGATGATTGTCCAATTTGTATCCAACTCATTTTAAGTAAACATCGATCTTTAAACATTACCCACCAACAGTCCATATTTATGTATGTGTTTTGCAGATAAATATTGGTTTAATGACACTTGGGAGAGGTGGTGTTCTTAAGCCATGGCGTGGGAGATCTATTTCCCTTTCTACACATCCTGACATCAGTGGCCCCGATCTCCTTGATGAGGCAGTGAGGAAAATGAGGGACTTCAACAAAGACCTGGATGAAGGACCTTTCCTCCTTCTTTATCCAGATGGTTCTGAAGTTATTAATATCCCTGGGACACAAATACCATTTTCTCTAAAAGCATACAAGGAAGAAATTGGCAAGCAGTATCAGCGAATCGTGATTTTTATCTGCCAGAAAGAAGACTTTGAGAAAGGTAAAGCAGTTATAATCATTCTAATTATATTCTTTAAAAATACCTTATTTACAATGGTATCGAGAGAACACACCAACAGCAGAAAAGAACATAGTTTACATAAGAGAACATTTGTAACGCTTATGTTCATTTTTTTCAGTTTTCAGAGAATTGCCAGACACATTTGACTCCGACCCTGAGATTGTAATAAAAACAACAAGATCAAGAATTCAAAATCAAGAATTAGATCTAGCTGATACACTGGTCAGTGTAATTTAAAACGTATTTAGATTAACGACTTGTGTGGATTTTTGACACTGGCCTACCACAAATAAACAAATATTTGTATTAGAAATAAATTATGTCTTTACTACAGGTATTTGAACCTCCCCACAAAAGCAGTCCTGTACACGAAGAGCCTGACCAGGTGTAAGTGTGTGTGTCTGTGTGTGTGTGTGTGTGTGTGTGTGTGTGTGTGTGTCTGTGTGTGAGAGAGAGAGTGACAATCAGTGTTTGTTTGGTTTTGCAATGTTACCAAAATATTTTGGGGTACACTATGACTTTTGCTTTGTTTGCCCTCAGGAATGATGACGAGGGGTTGAGGGGTACTGAAGTACATCAGGTAATGGAGCATTAGTTACATAGAGTCTCTGTTTTCCTCACTGTTCTATGACTTTAGGTATGAAACAAAAGAATAACTAACTAATAGACACCATCAATGCAACTATTATATGGTCTAATAAGACAACAATTACTTAATTGATCCTCATAGGAAAAACTTCTGGCAACTCTTCTACAATTTAGTGAGGAAATGTTAAGTATGATGCCTGTGGGTACAAAATATCCTCTATCTCTCCATCCTGCAGTAAAGAGAGAGGAGCCATCGTCCAAAGTGTGTTTATGACGTTACATTTATACCTTTAGACCAAAGTCTATTAAACTAAACCCATTATCATGGTATTATGTATTGTAGTTGTGTTTAAGTTTTGCTTTTCTTTCAGGGGGAATACAAAGCCAGGTGTGTTGATGTCGAGAGCTCCTGTTACAGGTGTGTTTTGTGTAATTATATATAGATTGGTAGACAAAACATTATTGAGAAGTAAAAACACATTTATCTCCTGACAAAGATTAGATATTTAGTTTAAGCTGGAAGAGTTCATCAACAATTTTATTAGTTTGATTTAATTGGATCTGCATTTATCTGTGTCTATAATTACAGTACATTGTGTGCATGGTGTCTTTCTTTTGTAGGAAGTACACCAACCTTTTTGCACCTATTGTCATTGACGATGATGAAGATGAAGTTGTCTTTCTAGAGGAAAAGGAGGACATGCCCTCAGAAAAATCTGAGTGAGTTATATTGGCACAAGTAAAAATTAACTAGCTCTCTACTCTGTCCAAAATAAAATCATACAAATGTGAGGAAAAAATTGACATTCTGTGCCTGTAACTACTGGTATCAGGTCCAGTTGTTGAGAAGTGTGTTTGATGAGAGTCCATTGTAATTAAGTTAATAAGAATAAAGAACTTGCTCATTATTTTACAGATTGGCTTCTCAGGGTCTCTAGTGTCAATTACATGTCAGGACTCAGGATATATGCAAAGAATATGGAGTGAAAGATTTTTGTTAATGAAGTATCTACTGTGCTTTGTGCTTCTGTTTTTAATGTCTAAAATACATTTCTCCCTTTTTTCTAGACTCACAACTGTGCAGGCCTCTGAAATAATTGCAAATTTGGCACTTGCAATTGACCACAAGAAAGTCAGCAGGTTCAATATATCGAGATCTGATGTATGGGATGGAGCTGTAAGAGGCTTTCGACGCAGCTCATACTACGAAAAAAGTGACATCTTTGTGAAGTTCACAGATGATGCAGGTTCTTTTGAAGAAGGGTTGGACACAGGTGGGCCGAGGCGAGAATTCCTCACACTTCTTATGACTCACCTGAGAAATCGTCCCATCTTCGACGGACCTCCAGAAAAACGCTATCTTGTGTACAATCCCTCAGGTGGGTTTTTTGTTGTAATAGTCCAATGAGAAGTTTTAGATAATTGTCTAGATAATTCTCCACTGATGATAATTATGTATGATAATTCTGTACTTTATAACAGCTGTCAGGGAAGATGAGTACTATCTTGCAGGCAAGATGATTGCTGTGTCCATTGTACACGGGGGACCAGCACCACATTTCGTCTCAAAGGACCTTGTCAACCACATAATAGGGAAGCCAGGTTTCAGCGCAACTGTGGAAGATGTAAAAGATGAGGATATAGGGAGAGTTCTACATCAGGTAGAAAATTATTTCGACTCAAGAAAGGAGTTTAGAGGACACCTGAAAATGTGTTGAATTGAAAGTAAAAGTAGACTCGAGATGGAAAATTGTACTTATTTAAAGGGACAGATTTCCACTTATTTCAACGAGATGTAAAAGTCATTGCATCTTTTTTATGTTAGATTTGTATTCATCAAGCATGGATGTAAAGCATTGAGTAAACAAGCATGGATGTTTTTGGGGTTGGCCTTATGTTTTTAAATAGGTCCAGGAAGCCGAATCAGAGGAGTCTTTGCAAAATATAATTTTGCAAAACAGCTCAATGTTCCAAACAGCTGGATGCTTCCGACCTGTCAAAGCTTGTCAGAAGCATGCACTTGTGGAGGAGTACCTCAAATGGTACATTATAGACCGCAACCACATTGCCATTCAACGGTAATATTTAAAACCTTTTTTTTTTTCAGCAATCATCCAAAAATGTAATGATTTAGTTTTTAACTGATCCAACATTCAGTCAGTCACTACAAATTGCATATCACTTCAGCCATTGGCACATTGTGAGACAGTGGCAAATGTCTCACAATGTTGCTCTGTCCTCTTTTTGCTGGAAAATGCTGGTCAAAACATTTTAATCTAATGAACAATTCTAGCTAAATTTAGGTTCCATTATTATATGAGCCACAAAGTACAGATAATTGTGCAAGTCATGAAGTACAGTCTTACACTGAGTAAACTTTGTTATAGACACATTTAACTTTTACATGAGCATGTCCACTAGATTCAATTGAAAGATGTTTTTTGAGCTCCCCCTGGTTTGAGCTCCCCCATCATACATAATTACCTTGTGTAACCAGCGAGTACTAATGGATTAGCAGTTTGAAACCATAATGATTCAGTACCATCTTTGGTTATGCTCCATTTGACCCTTAAATAACATCTGGCTTATCTGTTAATTTTTCCTTAGTGTCTCAAGCTCAAATAAATGTTTGCACTTTGTTAAGCAGTAAACACACTTCTGTCTCTTACATTGTAAAACCAACATTTTTAGGGGAAAAGTCCTAATCATGATCTTGACATCACATCTAATTTCTGTACATGACATTTTGTCTATTTGATCTCATACAACAATTCTCAACAACTCTTATCTTCAGGTATTTTGCACACACTGCTGCTATATGTCTGGTTGTATTGATTTCACACCTATGTCTTACACAATAATTGTCCTTCATAGATTCAAAGACGGACTGGCTAGTCTGGAGTTTTTGGCTTCAGTCCAGAAGCATCCTGATGTGCTGTCTCCTCTCCTGTGCTATTCTACAAAGACACTGACTGCTTCAGAAATAGAGCATCTGTTCAGCCCAGGCTTCAGCACAAAGGGAAGCAACAGGTGGCAGAAAGAAACCAAAGTTATCGGATTTTGGGCCGATTTTCTAATGGAATGTGAAGGTTTGTCCTGGCTGTTTTGTTAGATATACAGTCGCAGAAAACATTGACACACCACTCTTACAAATGTTTCTTTAACATTCTGAGGTCTAAGGCCCTTCAGACAGTTTGAGGTTGTCAGCTACACCTTGACATTTTTAAGTATTTCATCTAACTAAGAACATCTATGCAGTAATGGCACATATGGTTATATTCTAGAAAACCCCAGCAATAATAATATGAGAGTAAGGTGAATGAAATGAAATGATTTTTTATTATAATTCTGTGTAAACACAACCACACAGAAACCTGTCTTCAGATCTTTCAAAAAATCACACTATAAACATATCTGACCAAGACTTTTGACATTTGAATCTTGTAAACATACGTTTTGGCTTCATAAAAGTACAAAGAGCATTCAAAAATGTTTTGTAATTCCAATACAAATCCTGAAAAAGAAAGATAAAGTGAAGCCAGTACCTATTTCAACATGAATAGTGATGAGATGGGTGTTTCACACCTGTAACTATCCCCTTCCCAACGGTAACTGTCCATGTTTGCTCACTCAAACACCTACCTATACATAGTAAAACCAGAGAAAGTCTTAAAGTGATCTCTGGCATTGTTCCACGACTGTAAAATATATGAATTGTATAGCGAATATTTGTAAGTTTTAGTTTATTTATAGAAATATAGAAATGCACTACTACATTGTTGAATTTCTCTTTTCAGATGAAGTGTTGGCTGTGTCCCTGCAAGATGTGCTAATGTTTGCCACTGGCTTGTCAGCACTTCCACCAGCGGGAATAACACCTCATCCAACTGTGGAGTTTTTAAATGATTCGCCGCTTCCAATGGCAACCACATGTTCAAACACACTCAAGCTCCCACTACTCGACTCCTACAGTGTCTTTACAAAGAATATGGAGTTCGGCATCCTAAATGCGCCAGGCTTTGGGTGTTTTTAGTTGCCAAATGCACATTCATGCATTATCATAAATTGAGCTAGCTTGATTTAGGCTCTATTTTATGTATTTTTTGTCTTTTACTTTTCTCATCTCTGGTCAGAATAATGCCTTTCAAAGCAATTTCTGCTTGTTTGCATATGTACTGTAACTGTACTGCCTCTCGTTAAAAGGCCATTTGGGACATGTAAGTAATAGTTCACCAGTTAGAGTGCTTCTGTACAATGTTCAAATCGGTGCAGTTAGCTACTTGCATAGCAACTTACTTAGAGCGAGAGCAGTGTCCTGATTTATGTATTTTTCATTTTTTGCTGTTCCCTGTGTTTTACATCGCTACATTTCAAGATGTAATAAAGATGTATTAAAGCAAAACACTACAGGGTTCTTTTTAAATATGTCCATTTAGAAACCTTAGGTAAACCTAAGAAAGGTAGAAACATGGGTTCTGATCTGAGTCCATATCTATAGCCCAGCTATTTCCTTCAGAGTGATGTACAGTTCTGAGGCTGTCTTCCAGTCTTGTGGCTGTTGTAGTCTGTGTTGTTCCACTGCTTCTTGTAGGTATTCCTCAATGTCTGGATCACCGCTTAAGACAATCACCTGCCTTGCCTCAGGAAACACATCCAGTTGCCTGTCCTCAATAGCAAATCCACAGTCCCTTGAACCAAATCTGCAAAATTAGATGATACAATGATATAAAGGACAAGGTTTGAAATGGTAATTGTTAGATTTGTTTGCTTGTTGATATTTCTAAACAATGTTAGAGACAGATAGCTTCTAAATTCAACAATGGATTATACCAACACATACAATTGTCCAAATGTATCCCAGTTCAGGCTATACCACAACACCTTAATGTATATGATAATTACTACCTGTGAGGCAAGAGATACAGTTCATTTGGAATCCCTCCTGGACATGACGCATGTCTGCTTGGTCGAATCCGGTGCTTGTTCCATAGGTCCACACATTCATCCAGGTCTTGCTGCAGAACATCACTGAAGCAAAATCTCAGTAAGCACTGGTGTTCGTGGGTTCCATTGAATAGTCCAGAGTCTCTTAAGTCTCCAAACAAATCCATCCAAAACTGAGACCTGTAGATGCATTATAATAAATTAGTTGTTAGCCTATGTATAATGCCATTTTAGTGCTCAAAGAGACTTGCAGAAAATAACACTTTGTGGACACATCTTAAAATCAGAGAAATCACAAAGTATATCATTATTACAATAGTAGTGATTCAATAACTTTTGGAAAGATATGACTTCCTATGTTCATTATTTGACTCTCACTTATTGTTGTAGTGGCCTGAGTTAAACAAGAACACATAATAATCACAATGATAAATACTGAGATTTTAATAATACCCTCAGCTTCGAATGACGAGCCTTGAAACCCAGATTGTATAAAACTCATGAACCCTAGAAAAGTCACCGTAACATTCATTAAAATATTTAAAAAGACATGCAGGCTGAAATAATTTGAAGATTTAATGGCATACTGACAATAAAACTCTTAGGCTACCCTTGGGCGATCGTCGCTGATTGGAGAACTGCTCTGTGCGTTACCGAAGTTTTTCGAAACAATGAGCGCCACAGATGAGGTACGCGCTGCTATTAAACAACATTTTGATGCTGGTCATGAATATGAAGTGATATTGGACATGCTGTCTACATATCATAACATAAACATGAGTCTGCGTACTTTGAAAACCCGTTTAAAGGAAGCAGGGCTGTACAGAAGATCCAACTATTCCCCACTCCCTGATGTGAGGCATATATAGCTGGAAGGACCAGGGAGACTGTTCGGCTATCGAACAAGGTGGCAGGTTCTCCAGCAAAAACACAGGATGCACGTCAAACGTGATGTTTTGATGAGGCTACTGAAACAGCTTAATCCACAAGGGACAACATTGAGAACACGCCGGAGGTTTACGAGGCGCACATACCACTCCATGGGCCCAAACTACATGGCTATGATAAGCTGAAACCATTTGGCCTGGCACTCTCTGGATGTATTGATGGATTCTCAAGGAAAATAATATGGCTCGTTTGTGGACCAACGAACAACAATCCAGCTGTCATTGCCCTATATTAATTGTGCAACAAAAAAAAATGGTTTGGTCCCAATAAAACTGAGAACGGAGAATCAGACACTAGGCCTACAGCTTCCACTATTTTCATCCATCAAACAATAGATGTAGCCTACCAACCTGCCTCTTCTGAAAAAAGACCACCATGACTCGATTCGCTGATTCGATGTGGATGAGCCGTAATTGTGGCTAGACGAGCCTGCATAGTGGTCCATATGTGCATGACGGAGGGCACATTGTATGGCTGCCATGGTACCATTTTCGGTCCCCAGGTCCGTTCTCAGTCTCATTGGGACCAAACCATTTTTTTTGGCACAATTAATATAATTGTGGGCAATGACAGCTGGATTGTTGTTCGTTGGTCCACAAACGAGCCACATTATTTTCCTTGAGAATCCATCGATACATCCAGAGAGTGCCAGGCCAAATGGTTTCAGCTTATCATAGCCATCAGCATGCCAGATGTAGTTTGGGCCCATGGAGTGGTATGTGCGCCTCGTAAACCTCCGGCGTGTTCTCAATGCTGTCCCTTGTGGATTAAGCTGTTTCAGTAGCCTCATCACAACATCACGTTTGACGTGCATCCTGTGTTTTTGCTGGAGAACCTGCCACATAGTTCGATAGCCGAACAGTCTCCCTGGTCCTTCCAGCTCTGATATGATAGCACGCCTCACATCAGGGAGTGGGGAATAGTTGGATCTTCTGTACAGTCCTACTTCCTTTAAACGGGTTTTCAAAGTACGCAGACTCATGTTTATGTTATGATATGTAGACAGCATGTCCAATATCACTTCATATTCATGACCAGCATCAAAATATTGTTTAATAGCAGCGCGTACCTCATCTGTGGCGCTCATTGTTTCGAAAAACTTCGGTAACGAACAGAGCAGTTCTCCAATCAGCGACGATCGCCCAAGGGTAGCCTAAGAGTTTTATTGTCAGTATGCCATTAAATCTTCAAATTATTTCAGCCTGCATGTCTTTTTAAATATTTTAATGAATGTTACGGTGACTTTTCTAGGGTTTATGAGTTATACAATCTGGTTTTCAAGGCTCGTCATTCGAAGCTGATGGGCCTGATTGACAGCTCTCTTGCCCAATCTCCTCCGGTTTCGAATATCTCGTTGCAGAAAGACATGTGGGGTAGTTACCACGGTAACCAGGGGGATCTCACGAAAATTACCATATGGTATATGACGGTATCGGTGACAGAGTTACAAGCTGTTTTACTTCCTGATTTCAATAGTCAGATGATTTGTTTCGAACTTGTTGCTTTTGTATGAGTTGGATTATACACCAAACATATTATGAATAAAACACAACGTGGATATTCCATTATGGGTTCTTATGGACATGTGAAGACCCAGCATGCTATTTTCTGCGGGCTGTAGGCTACGTACGTGTCCCAGTTCTTTTGTCCAATCAGCGACGATTCATGTGGCCCGAAGGTACCTACCTCTTCCGTTGTGTTGTCTCTTAATTGTGTTGTGTTGTCTCTTTTTGTGTTGTGTTGTGTGATTTGCCGTTGTGTTGTGTGATTTGCCGTTGTGTTGTGCACTTCGGGGCCGAGGTTTCTCTAATTGTGTTGTGTTGTCTTATTTGTGTTGTGTTGTCTCTTTTTGTGTTGTGTTGTGTGATTTGCCGTTGTGTTTTCTCTTTTTGTGTTGTGTTGTCTCTTTTTGTGTTGTGTTGTCTTATTTGTGTTGTGTTGTCTCTTTTTGTGTTGTGTTGTGTGATTTGCCGTTGTGTTTTCTCTTTTTGTGTTGTGTTGTCTCTTTTTGTGTTGTGTTGTCTTATTTGTGTTGTGTTGTCTCTTTTTGTGTTGTGTTGTGTGATTTGCCGTTGTGTTTTCTCTTTTTGTGTTGTGTTGTCTCTTTTTGTGTTGTGTTGTCTCTTTTTGTGTTGTGTTGTCTCTTTTTGTGTTGTGTTGTGTGATTTGCCGTTGTGTTGTGCACTTCGGGGCCGTGTTTTCTCTTTTTGTGTTGTGTTGTCTCTTTTTGTGTTGTGTTTTCTCTTTTTGTGTTGTGTTGTCTTATTTGTGTTGTGTTGTCTTATTTGTGTTGTGTTTTGCACTTCAGGGCCACCGTATATATGAGCAACAGGCACGCACAATATACAGCTTCAATCAAAGAATTGCAGCTTTAGGCTACTAAATCACAATTCACTAACTTTACCATACAGTCGCAATGTTACATTTTCATACAGTTTCATCTTTATTTCATGGTAGCCTATATTCTAAAATATCCACCATTACAAATATTCTTGGTTTTAATAGAATATTATAATATTGACTGGCTTTAAAATATATCCTATGGTGCTATGCTGAGCAATGCAAAGGTTTTGAAAGATACAAAAGGCCCTGTATTGGAGTTGTAAACTTACACTTTTAAGGTATAATATTGTCTAAATTGTGTTAATGATGTTTAATTGGTTGCTGATACAATTAAATCTGATACAATGAATGTGAAATCCAGGTATATTGCTGTCATTAGTGTCAAAATTCAACATTTTCAACATTAATGAAATGCTGACAGCCTACTACATTTTTACTTCAGCTGACCTCCTTGTCTTCAAGTAAATCAGAAAAGAAGTTATTTAGACAAGTGTGTGCTAGACTGCTCCTGTAGCCAACAATCCCCTCTCTACCCTTTGGGAATTTAACTGTTATATGATCCTTGGTGATGTAAATTATGAAAACCCCTTTCTTTGGTTGGTCTTGATGCGGCCTTGACTCCTTTAAGACTCGGTCTCGACTCAGACTTGCTTCCTAAAAGGCTCGGTCATTGTCACTCGGTCTCGGCTGCAGTTAAACCAACGGTCTTGACCCCCCCCCCCCCCCCCCCCCCATCGTAGGGCAGTGGCGGCGATGCGGCGGGGACGCTACGGCGACGCCCCCTTCCCCTGGACAGACACCACCTTAACTAACACATTTTCTGGGGGAAACCCTGCACATAAACATACATGCACATATACCTACACATAGCATACAGAAAATGAATGAATAAATAAGATAAAATAAAAACAGACAAACAAACAACCACAATGTTGGACCATCCCTAATCTTATTGCATAACACCTTTTACCTTGGAAGCATTCAGAACTCTGACTGAAGTTGGAAGAAATTCTTTTTTAAAACGGTTAAGCCTGCAGTGGGGCGCTCTATAGTGTTTGCCTGATGGTAAAAGCTCATATTCAGAGTGGAGAACATGTGATTCATCAGGCAGGATTCTCTGTGCGTGTCTGAGCATAGACTGCTCATAGATGGTCTGCAGGGGCAGCTTTTCTGACCTCCATATCACTTTCATTGCTGTCTGTACCAGGCGAGCAATTCTTGATTTTAAATGTACAGAGGTTACCATACCAAGCAGTCATCCCATACCTAAGAACGCTTTCCAGAATGGACTGATAAACTGAAAAAACTGATAGAAATGTGCATGTCATAGCTAATGATTTCTAGCATTTATGCTAAAAATACCAACTATGCTAACCATGCTAACTATGCTAACAATAATGCCAACCTAGCTAATGACTTCTATTATGTCATCAATGCTTTAAAAACACAGGCTGGAAAAAAAATACCAAACAAATAATTCCCCCATGTATTTCAATGGGACCGAAACCCGGCCTAAAACGGGAATACCGGAAAAACGACAACCGGCAGCCATCCGACATTAACAAGCAAGCTACACCGGATCGGGCCTGATTTTTTTAGTGTTGGAACCGTGTCGATAGCTCAAACGCTCTTGGAGAAAGTGGGTGAACGGGAATAAAGTATAAATTATAATGGGCCTTGCCTTGCAGCAAGCCCACTAATAAAAACATTATTGACCCCAAACACCCTGAGCCTGCGCAAGAAGTACAACCTTTGATGCAGACGAGAACACAGATAATCAACATGGGCTTGCCAACTGAAAAGGTTATCAAGGTGAATACCAAGATATTTGTATGAATTAAGTAAGGGATAATCAACGACGCGCCGTGCGTTTATAGGAAAATAATACACGTTCGAAGTGGTAATAAGGACCCGACGCCGCAGGCGGGGGGGGACTTTACACTTCGATAAGTGCATTATTTTCCTATAAACGCACGGCGCGGAGTTGATTATCCCGCTTATACCACTGCTACTATCACTTTCGTTTATATTGCCACTGTCTTAGATACAACGTTGTTGTTTTTACCGTTACATTGACATTGGCAAATTAATATTCAAGTGTAATAAGCCCAAAAGTAGGGAACTACTTCATAGCCGTGCGGTATATGTAAGGGATAACGGCCGACGAGGTGACCGGTTCGATGGAAATAATGGCTAGGTGGAGGTCTAGAACTCCGGCGACGTGCGAAGCACGGAGACGGAGTTACCTCCGCCGTGCCATTATTTCCATCGAACCAGTCGACCTCGAAGGCCGTTATCCCGCTTATCTCCCGTTTGTATTCATAACCTGTATATTTAGAACATAGTTTTATTCCACCGTTGCGTCCGTTAACATCGCTAAAACTGTCTTGACTGTGGGACTACTTTCCGCCACATATCAACTTTTTACTTGCAGGACAAAACTGCCGTTACTAGTTCTAAAATGGATGGTTGCTATGGCCAAAAGCCAGTCGTTAGTTCTAAATGGCTGGTTGCTACGGCTAAAAGCCAGTCGTTAGTTCTATCTCTGCCGTTGTCAAGCGGCCATATCCCAGGATTCTGATTAACTTTAACTTTGAAAGATCGCTACTTTTATAGCCTACATGGCATCCAACTAGCTACAATCCACCTCCGTCATATGCTACAATGTTACTATGGTTCTGCACGTCTGTATTTCAGCTTGGATGCAACGTGACAGTTCATTTAAACTTCGCAACGAGTTTGGCGAATTAATATTCAAGTGTGATACGGGAACTACTTCGAAGGTAGCAGGTTATACGAAGTTAATGGCCACCCCATTAGCCAATCAGAGAAGAGAATTCCATTGTTGAGGGAGATAAAGAAAAATAATGCACGTTCCAAACAGAGCATCACAATAGGAAATTTGACCAAGCAGTGGTATAACTTGGCTAATATTTCCTCCATGGATGCTAAGTTGGGTGTGGTCCCCAATGAACTTTGAGTCCAGCACCATTTCCTCTGTTTTCTTTACGTTGATAGTGAGGTGATCTCTGTCACACCACTTGGTGAAAGATTGCACCTCCTTAAAGTATGCCGCAGGTTCTGAATTCAGTCATTTGTGTACAATGAGCTGACACAGCCTTGAGGTGCTCCTGTGCTAATAGACTTAGTATCAGAGAATTTGCTGTTAATTCTTACATTCTAAAGTCTGATAGCTAAGAAAGAATGGTATCATCTAGTGATGTGAGGACTTACATTCATGTGGTTAATTTTGTTTCTCAGTGAGGTTGCAATGAATTAAAAGCAGAACTGCAGAAGTCAATAAATAAGATACGGGCATAGGCCGCAGGATTCTCTCGAGGTGCTTATAAGGGCAAAGTGAGTAATGCCAGCAATAGCGTCTTGTAGTGATGCGCGGGTGGGCTTTTTTTAAAACCCGCCCCAACCCGACTCTTCAGGAGATCCAAACCGCCCCGCCCAATCCGCAAAAATATGTACGAATTGTGACCCAAATCCGACCCGACCCGCGGAAAGGAAAAAAACGCACCTAACGTCTTTCGTAGCCTAATTAGCCTAATTCTCCCACATGAGGACGACAACAGCGGGTTACAATGATCGGTCATTTTGACAATCTGCGCTCTTCCACACCATTCATAATCTGCAGCCTAGACATAGCCAGTGTTACATCTCATCTTCATCATAACAAGTTTCCATTCATATTTCCCCTTGCAACTTCATAGGCTAGCCTACTTTTGCGTGAAACACTGCCAAGCATTTAACAAGCACAGCTGTTTATTCGTGTATATGACAGAAGCAAGGTGTTCTCGCATTGTGCACAACCTTCGATATCAGATCATTAGGCTCCATGTCCATAAAGTAGCGAATGCGCGATTGACTTTTTTCAGTCAGTCACGCATGGCGCATTTGGGTGCTGAATTTAGGAGAAATTATGTTTTGCGCTCGACCACATCTCCTGTGTATTGCAGGCGCATCGCCACCTAATATGTCGGAAGTTAACAAATGAGAAATGTGCATTTTTTGACCCGACCCACCCGCAATATTTAGAAAAAAACTACTAGGCCTACCCAAATCCGCCCGACCCGCGGGTAAACCCGCGGATATCCGCGGGTAATGGGCTGAACCGCGCATCACTAGCGTCTTGCCTGTAGGCGAATTGAAATGGTTTTAAAGCAGAGGTGACCTCCCTTTGCAACAGTGACACCATATATTTTTCAAAGCACTTCATTACAATTGGGGTTAGTGCAACTGGTCTGTAATAATTATTTTCTATAGGGCAGGGTTTATTTGGGATAGGAGTAATAGTGGATTTTTTCCAGAGGGCTGGGACTCTGCCTGTAGCTCTCCTTTTGCATACCAAACTAAACAGAGTAGTAGTAATACATCGACATGTCTTTAAGAGGGGAAATGATAACACAGACACAGCAAACACATTAAAAAATTGACTGAAGGGCGAGCCCATAGTCTGTCCACGAAACATGAAAATTTAGCTAAAAATGTGGAGAATGCAATCTGTCTGTTTGTTAGCAATAGGCTATATAACTCAACCAGTTATGATCACCGTCTGGATCCAGGGAGAGGTCTGAACTCTCACAGTGCTTTTCTAGTACGTTCCAGTTTTAAAAGTTCCGTCCTCCCGATGCCACTGATGTCAGTAAGAGCGTAATTTTGCAGTTTGGGAATGCTCCTTCGATCCACTTAGTAAGGAAACAAAGTGTTTTGAGTGCAGAATCTGTCCTCTTTGGAATTATGTCTCGAAGTACCCTCAGCTCCTGGAAAAGGTCTAGTGCATTTGTGTCATGGGATTTGGACATGCTCAGAGCATCGCCCAGGCTTACGCACTCTCTGTGCAGATCTCCCTCTTCCATGCCACGTACTGTAGGTTTTTGATATCAAAAAGTGTTTATGGCAAACAGAACATCATACCATATCACCAGAGACAAGACAAGTGAAATAAATATTTACAGTTGAGGCCAAAATGATTAGCCCCCCTGAAATTTTGGAACATTACTCTAAAATTCCCCCTACATTTTTCATCCCTGATCAAATTTTGAAAAACAAACATTCGCCATTATTATTATGTAGAATCTGGTGCATTTTGGAGTTTTAATATTACTGTGATTTTGTTTGCTTTTAAAAGAATATTTCGGTATTTTACACTACATTTTACACCCGTTTTCTGTATTGCCTAGCATGAAAACGAGTGTTTGACACCGAAATCTGAACGATTGAGGCTGTTTGTGGAATTTGGCAGCTTTAGAATGGAACTCTGTATGGCTTTAACATTGCTCGCTTTGTGCATGGACTATTCTGTCCTTAAAACACCCCTAAATGTTCGTTTTTAAAAATGTGCAGCTCACCGAGTTACTGGTCAACGATTTTCTTTAGCAAGTTTAGCAGCGAAATACAGCGTCTGTCATCTTTTATCAGGGATTTTCGAAATCCTGGAAGTACTTTTTCAGATACCTCACAACCGTGTGTGCCTAATTTAACATAACAGAATTTGAATTTCACTGCGAAACTCGCTTTAAAAGATCATTGAAGACCAGTAACCACTCGGTGAGCTGCACATTTTTAAAAACGAATGTTTAGGGGTGTTTTAAGGACAGAATAGTCCATGCACAAAGCTTAGGCTTAGAAAAAACCCTTTAATCCAAAAGGAGCACTACAAAGAATTTTTGCCCATGCACATTTAAAAGCTAAAAATGAGTTTTGGAAAACTGTCCTTTGGTCTAATGACATTAAACTGGAGCTGTTTGGGCACATGGATGTTGCCTATGTTTGGCTAAAAAGGGAAGGCCTACAACCATAAAAATACAGTTCCCACAGTGAAGCATGGTGGTGGGAGCATCATGTTATGGGACTGTTTTGCTGTCTCAGGCACAGGGAACCTTGTTTGGATGCATAGGATCATGAAAAAGAAAGATTATGTTGACCTTTTGAGCGATAACATCAAGACGTCTGCTCTTAGCCTAGGCTTAGGTCACCATCAGGTCCTTCAGCATGATAATAACCCAAAGCATAGTGAAAAGTGGTTTAAAACGCCCTAAAGGATACCAAAATCAAGATGATGGAATAGCCTACAGAGAGACCAGACCTCAACCCCATTGAGAATCTGTGGCACGCTGCCAGCGATTTTCAGTGCAGAGCGCTCCATACTGCCAGACGTTTTACAGCATTTTGACTGTTTTTCCCAGATCCACCGAACGGTGAGCTTTATGACTATGTAAACACCGAAGGTACCAAATGAAAGAGTAGACTCTCTTCTTTCACCAGGAAAAACGGCTTGTTTCTATCGTTTTCCGTTCTTTAGTAATCGTCAGTAGAACATGGGTTAGTTTTGCTAAAATCACCTGTTTTTGACCAAAACATGGAGAAAACGATCTTTTTGTGAAAATCAACTTTTTAACGTTAGCGATTCAGGAGTATGTCTACCACGATTGCACTGTTATCTCGTCAGTCTCGTCAAGGTTGCTAGGGACTCTGATGGTCGCTAAAGACTCTGAACAGGACGGTAGACTTAGCAAACTAACACTAGCAAAGTTGTTGTTAGTCTATATAGGAATATCCAATGTAAATGGTTCATACCGTTCACGTGTTTTCCATCCTTGATGTAAGAAGTAAGCATATTTATTCCCTGCATCGCGTGCAAACTAGATCCACTGTGGTCGATCTTCAGTGTCTTTGCTTGTTGCATGCTGCATGCTGTCTCTGCATGTGCACTATAGGCAGATACTAATCATCCAAATGACACTGCTGTCATCTAGCGGTTGGGATCGCTAGTACAGTCTGTTTACAAGCCTGAAACTCTGCCAGATCGTTCCCAAGCCCACCCAGGAGCCCTCCCCATTGAAAAAGGCAAACGTCAATGGCAGTCAACGTGTGTGTCTAAATTGACGTTTAAAGACGTCAATGGCAGTGAATGAGTTAAAGCATGAGTCCATACAAGAAATCATGCAGTTTGGATGAGCTGGAGCTATAGAGTGCTTAAGAGATATGTGCCAACCTAGTAAAAACTATTCAAAGAAGTTGTTGTCAGTTGAAGCAAAGAAAGGCTACATTATTGACTATTAATGGTCTGGGGGCTAATAATTTTGAACATGTCAATTTTTGCTTCCCTTGTCACAAATCAGAGCATGAGTAAAACATGAGCATCAAACTTTGTGGGCATACTGTCTTTGCTCTTTTGTAATCATATAAAGTAGGCACATTTTTGGAAATGGTAATTGTCATGTACAGTGCTTGAAGTGGGAAAAAATAAGTGCAGGAACTCTAATTTTCCGACATTTGACATTTGTGCGGTGAAAAAAAAAATCAAGTCTTTAGGATGTGTTGGTTGAAAAACTTGTTTTATTTAATATTTTTTTCAAGCACTAACCTATAGGCCTAGGTTACTTTTTTCTTAACAAATGGATATGGAAATCATTAAAACAACACGAACCAGACCAGTGCAGTATAGCCACTTGTAGGCCTAACAATAGACTGGGCTAAGGGCCCTAAGAACCAGAAACCTTTGGGCTAAAGGCCCAGATGAAGAAAACTGTGAAATAGGCTGTAGGCCTACTTGTTACATTGATTTAATTAACAATAACTGGCCAAGAACAGAGATTAGGTAAAAAGTCAGAACAGGGTAAGTGTGACTGTAAGTGTTCTTTCTATTGCTATTTTGGGTCCTGAAATGGCATTTCAAGCATCTGCCATATATAACAAACAGGGGTCTGAATACAACTTCTGATATGAAAAATAAATTATTTTGAAGTGGGGGATATGGAGAGGTATGAAAAAATGCAGAAATTTGATGTGATTTCCAAAAAGGATTTCTCGTGATTATAGCTAATTACACAGAGGCATTCTATACGCCGTTGGAATCAGTAGGATCTCCTGTTTATTTTGATAAGTAGTTTGCCATAGGGCAGTAACGAAATCGTCAGATATTTCACAGAGAAGAATGGGTATGACGCAGAACTGAATGTGCCATTCATTTTTGTAGGTAACTGTAATTTTCATCGCTAATTATCTCGCGAACCGTTCATCATAGAAACTAGCGGCTAGTACCATTGGAAAGGTCAGGTTCTGCAGTTTCATATGATATGCAATTTATTTCTGTGTGATTTTCTCGCGCAGCAATATGACCGAGAAGAATGGGTGCGGCCGCGGCCGCATGGTGCGTCTCTCGAAGAGGAGAGGGTCTGCCGGCGGCCCGATGGTAATCTTCTCGCGGCCGGGTAGATTGAGAAACACTGTGATAGGGCACTGTTGTGGCTCGTGGGTAATGTAGTCTTTCATCGGTCTTGTGATATTGTTTATTCTCGGGCCACTGTGACTGTCACTGCGTCGGATCAGTTTCAGTAAGTACCGGAACGCTGAAAAAAGTGGCGGAACCCAAAAGACGAAAATACAGAAGTTCCGGAACTGCGTTCCGCTGCGTTCCGGCCCACTTCAAGCACTGGTCATGTATAAACAAAGGATTATGTCTGAATTCACAAGGGGGGGCTAATCATTTTGGCCTCAAATTTACAGTGAAATATGGCACTCTCGCTTTGAGTATTTCCCAGCGTTGATGGAATCTGCGAAAATATTTTGTGCAGTCGTTGCACAATAGGCTACCAAACATATCACCAAGAGTCAAATTGAGACTGTGACAACCGCATGAAGTAAGCTTGAACCCCCTGACGTTTTCCCTTCATATTTGTCCCGTTATCATCATCAACAAGTTAACATCATTGGCCAGGTGCGAGGCCCATCAGAGCACGAGGCCCTGGGCAACCACCCAATGCATTTTATACATTTATGAATGGTCTTCAAAACTAAAGGAGCCATTAAAAAAGACAGACAAAATATTCAGATATGCAAATATTTTAATAGGTAGTCATTTTTTACGGAATAGTAACATTGACCTGAATTATTCTTCCAGATGAATATGAGATGGAATCAGAAGGTTTACTCAGCAGCCTCTTTGCCCTTTAAAAAACAATGATAATAAAAAAATAAATAAATCACAAATCAAAAGTTCAGACACCAAATAAATATCAATGACTTTCAGATTTTTCAATGTTCATTTGAGAAATATTGATAAATAATGGGAAACGTTATCATACCTTGCCACCATCACGGCTCTTGGCCCTCAGCTTGTTGACCTGGGACTCAGCAATATCAGCGCGCTCCTCAGCCTCTTCCAGCTCATGCTGAACCTTCCTGAACTTGGACAGGTGGGTGTTGGCTTGCTCCTCCTGTTTGATATGAAATTGTAGTGCAATGAATGCAGAGAAACATAACAGCCAATTGACCATGTACCATGAGGAGCAAACATTTTCCTGTTCAGCCAAAACAAAAATGACTCACAGCTTCCTCAGACTGTCGCTTGTAGGCCTTGACCTTCAGCTGCAGCTTGTCAACCAGATCCTGGAGTCTGTTGATGTTCTTCTTATCCTCCTCGGTCTGAAGAGAAAACATGTGTCAAGAAAGAATACTCTTTGATTTGGCACTCATTTGTACATGAAGTGGAGAGATTTCTTGCCTGGTAGGTGAGCTCCTTCACCCTCCTCTCGTATTTGCGGACTCCCTTGACTGCATCAACACCACGTCTCTGTTCAGCCTCAACCTCACCCTCCAGCTCACGAACCTTAACATGGGAAATGTTTCAATTTTGGGCACTGACTCTTATGTAGCTATGAGCTAAACACTTCTTTTCAGAGTCATATTTGGCTGCCTACCCTGGACTCCAGTTTCTGGAGCTGTTTCTTGCCACCCTTCATGGCCAGATTTTCAGCCTCATCCAGGCGATGCTGCAGATCCTTCACAGTCACCTCCAGGTTCTTCTTCATCCTCTCCAGATGGGAACTGGTGTCCTGTTCCTTCTTCAGCTCCTCTGCCATCATGGCAGCCTAGGTGATAAAGTAGTGTATTTTAAAAAGATGTACAAGTACTTCTGAATATAATGCTCTGATTCTGAAGAAAAAATAAACGTACATCAGTGATGGCTTTCTTGGCCTTGTCCTCAGCATTTCTGGCCTCCTGGACAATGTCATCAACCTCGCTCTGGACCTGAACCAGGTCAGCCTCAAGCTTCTTCTTGGTGTTAATCAGACTTGTGTTCTAATTTGGAAAAACAGACAACCTATGGTATAATTTCAATTCTGGAACAGTTTGTCTAAAACATCAGTTAAAACTACTGTTATTTTTTACCTGGGAGTGCAGAAGGCCAACACGCTCACTGGCATCAACCAGCTCCTGTTCAGCCACTTTGCGGCCTCTCTCTGTCTGCTCCAGGGCAGCTCTGAGCTCCTCAATCTCAGCCACCATCAGGGTGTTCCGGCGCTCCACCATGGCAGCCTGTTCCTGCATGTCTTCCTGTCCTCTGACAGCATCATCAAGGTGCAGTTGGGCATCCTGGAGGTTATTAAAAATATGTACACTACCTCAATATATGAACCATTGTTACTATAATATTTGGTGGCAAAGTAAAACAAATATGTAAATTAGTTAAATGTTTCTGTTGTTATGGCTGACCTTGAGCTGACCCTGAAGGGTCCTCAGATGTTTCTGGGACTCAGCTGCCTGGCGGTTAGCATGGCTCAGCTGAACCTCCATCTCATTGAGGTCTCCCTCCATCTTCTTCTTGATTCTCAAGGCATCATTCCTGCTCCTGACTTCAGCATCCAGAGTGCTCTGCATGGAGTCAATCACCCTCTGGCTGTTCCTCTTGATCTGCTCCATCTCTTCTTCCTTCTCTGCAAGCTTCCTGTCAACCTCACCCTTGACCTGGTTCAGCTCAAGCTGGACACGAAGAATCTTGGACTCCTCATGCTCAAGAGTTCCCTGAATAAGAAAATGAAGGATTTGAAATCAATATATATATTTTTTTCCTTTCTGAAAAGTTACAATAATGCCAGCCTGAGTGTCTACCTCAGCCTCTTCGAGAGCAGTCTGGATCTCAGACTTTTCAGTCTCAACAGTCTTCTTGGCCTTCTCCAGTTCATGAATGCTCTTTCCAGTCTCACCCAGCTGCTCAGTCAGGTCAGAGATCTCCTCTGAAGAAATACATTTAGAACATTTAATTGAACACAAAGTCAGTCTTGACATGGTTTGATTGGGATGTATTTCATGGTCATCTTCACTTACGTTGGAGGTTTTTGTTTTCCCTCTTCAGAGTTTCCAACTGGTCAAGAGCCTCCTCATAGGAATTCTTCATCTTGAACAGCTCAGTGCTGAGAGAACGAGCCTCTTTCTGGGCACCCTCCAGCTCAGCCTGGCCCTCTTCGTACTTCTGCTTCCACTCTGCCAGGACCTAATAGAAGTTGTTTGTATCTTTGGTCATTTATATCAAATACACTGCTACCAAAATCTCATGTACATTTTTAGAAATATTTCTCTGTAAGTATTTCTCTGTTTCTATGTTTTGTATACCTAAATGTCCATGTCTAAGCAATGTTTTAGAGGTATTACCTTGTCAAAGTTCCTCTGCTTCTTGTCAAGATTGGCAGCCAGAGCATTAGCTCTCTCCACATCAATCATGAGGTCCTCGACCTCACCCTGGAGTCTCTGCTTGGTCTTGTCCAGAGAGGCACACTTGGAGTTGATAGCTTCAATTTGCTCCTCAGCCTCCTGCAGACGCTGGGCAAGCTTTTTCCTGAGAAAACAATGTATTTACGTCAGATTACTTCATAGTTACCTTGGTTTTAGTACACAATATATTAATCCACCTAAGCATTCCTTTTGATTCTTTGCATGTTTGGTACATACTTGGACTCCTCAAGCTCTTCAGTGCGCTGGATGGCATCAGTTTCATACTTGGTCCTCCACTGTGCAACCTCATTGTTGGCCTTGGACATGCCACGCTGTAGCTCAGCCTTTGCCTCCTGCTCCTCCTCAAACTGCTCTCTGAGGAGGTCGCAGTCATGGCGTGCAGACTGAACAGCATGGGCCAGGGCATTCTTTGCCTGTTTATTAACAAATAAAGGTATTGATGAAGCATTGCCCATGAGGTGATCTATGTAATCCAATTCTTTAATTTCATGAAAATATATCAGTACCTTGACTTCCTCCTCATTCAGTCTCTTCAGCTCCTCAATTTGCTGTACGGAGGCCTGCTTGCTCCTGGTCAGCTGAGACACAAGAGCATCTTTCTCTTCCACCTGGCGGCCAAGTTCACCATTCTCAGTTAGAAGTCTTGCCCTCTGAGCACTGAGGTCATTGTTCTGGCGAGCACCCTCATCACTCTTGGCCTTAACTTCACCCAGTTGGTCCTCAAGGGTGCGGCACATCTTTTCCAAGTTGCTCTGTTAATGAACAATACAAATAATCATTATTGAGAGATGATATCAAATTGTAGCCCTTGATTCCGGAGATTCGAATGATAAGAGACATATATTACATTTAGAGTTCAGGTATTCATTTTGCTAACCTTTGGTACTTCCTTACCTTAGCCTTAGCAACAGCCTCCATATTACTGGCGAGATCATCAATCTCCATTTTGAATTCACTCTTCTCCTTCTCAAGCTTTTGCTTGACACGCTGGAGGTTATCAATCTGCTCTCCCAGCTCAGCCACGCTGTCTGCCTGCTTCTTGCGGAGAGCTGCAGCAGTGGCTTCATGCTGCAGGGTGGACTCTTCAAGGTCACGACGCAGCTTCTGGAACTCAGCCTCACGCTTCTTGTTCATCTCAATTTGAGCAGCAGTGGCACCACCAGCCTCCTCAAGCCTCTCACTGATCTCCTCAAGTTCCCTGGAGAGATCAGATCTCTGCTTCTCAACCTTGGCACGAGCTGCACGCTCAGCCTCAATCTCTTCCTCCAGTTCCTCAATGCGGGCCTGTTGTTTTTTGTAAAGAATTAGTGATTTTTCAAAAGGTCAGACTACAGTAAGTAGTATAAAAGCAGTATTTATGTAAAACAAACCTGAAGCTCCTTGATTTTCTTCTGAAGCTGAGCACCCAAGGATTGTTCATCCTCAATCTTGCTAAGAAGTTGGCTTGTTTCAAAGTCCTTCCTGTGTCATAGTGAAGTGAAATAAATGTCAATGACTAATTACAGAAAAGGATTGAGTGGTATTATGGGTATACATTTACATAGTGTTGCATTACTTTTTCAGCTTCTCGTCAGACTGCTGCTTGTCATTCTCCAGATCCATGATGTTCTCTTGGGCCAGCTTCAGGTCTCCCTCAAGCTTTCTCTTGGCTCTCTCAAGATCCATGCGGAGCTTCTTTTCTTGCTCCAGGGAACCTTCAAGCTGCAGATTAAGGAACATTAAAAATTTGAAGCATGGAGTATTGTAAGGGGCACATACATTTCATTTAACTCTCAGGTTGTAAACTCACATCATCCACTTGTTGTTCAAGCTTAGTCTTGGACTTGGTCAGAGAATTGACTTTGTCTTCTTCTGCCTGAAGATCATCAAGAGTCTGCTGGTGTGCCTCTTGGAGGGCTTTCTTCTCCTTTGACAGCTTACCAATGGACTCATCCTGAGCAGCCATCTCCTCTGTCAGGTTCTTGACCTGCACACAGAAAGTTTATATCAGTATCTGCTGAACTTTACAAACTTTTTTGGTAAATACAGTATTCTGTTTTTTAAGAACGTAAACCTTGTTCTCAGTGGCATGTTTCTCCTTCTCCACTTTGGCCAAGGTCAGCTCCAGATCATCAATGTCCTTCTTGAGCTCAGAGCACTCATCCTCCAGTTTCCTCTTCTTGGCAGTCAGCTCAGCATTGATTTCCTCTTCATCCTCCAGTCTCTCGGTTGTCTCTTTAAGTTTGGCCTCGAGCTGGATCTTACTTTTGATGAGACCCTCACACCTCTCTTCAGCATCATTGAGACCCTCAGATCCCTATTGTAAATATGAGATAGAAGCATGGCATAATATACAATCAAACACAATGCTGAGACTGGGTAGTGGTATGATTGTGAATAGTGAAATGGTACAGTATACACTTACAGATGCCACTTGCAGCGCCAGGTCATTCCTCTCTTGCACCAGAGACACCATCTTCTCCTCCAGCTCCTTCTTCCTGGCTGTTACCTTTTCATGGTCCACCTTGAGTTTCTCAAAGCTCTCTTTCAGGCTGACCAGCTCCTTTTCAGTTTCAGCACTCTTCAGTAGAGGCTTGATCTTGTAGTAAACCTTCATCCATGGCCAGTGCTTGACATTCATGAATGAGCGGACATTGTACTGGATGGTGTAGATTGCGTCTCTGTAAAAGGTAAATGGTTTGAAAACACCTGGGTCAGTTGAATGTCAAATAATTACAGTGACCAGTCCAATCTTTGATACAATTATGTTTATATTAAAGATGAGACTGGGAATGATTAGTCATTTAGTTATAGCTTTCAAAAGTTTAATTTATAAGACTCATTATTCTTTCAACCAAAACTATTATGGTTAATTAAAAAAACTGAGATGCTATATATCATGTCAGATGATTATTGAACATGACAACACCAAATACATCATACATTACCTCCTTGCTGTCATCTTCACAAACTCCCTCCTCATCAAGTATGCTCTGCAGAGAGCCTGAGTCATTGTGACCAGGGAAGCCAGTTTCTCATCTCGCAACTCCTCAAGGGTACCCAGCAGACCAGCCTTGAAGAACACCTGAAAGAGAAGATGAAATGAAAAATGAACATTTGATTGGAAACGTAGATAAATATAGTGCTTGTTGTTATCCCCAATAAAAAAAAAACAGTTTGCAAAGTACCTTAGTCTGATCATAGATAATTCTAAAATCATCTTACCTTAGTGTGTCCAAACTTGTACTGGGTGTGATCAACATCGATGGATCCCAAGAGCTTCTCAGCAGCCTTCTTGTTGTCTATGAACTGACCGTCAGGGATAACACTGGCATTCAGCACTTTGTATCTATTTTAAAGGAAAGAGGGCATTATTTTCCCTTCCAAATACAAATATGTTTGTTATAACAAATTGATACCTATATTCACCTCTGCTTGAAGTCAGCATAAATGATCCTGCTTGGGAAACCCTTTCTGCAGATTCTGATACCCTCAAGCACACCATTGCACCTGAGCTGGTGGATGACCAGGAAGTTCTGCATAAGACCTGTTAAAATAGAGAGGTGTGTATTTTCAAGGAAAATATCAGGTTTAGAAGAATATATTGTATAATTTCAGCCAAGCTCTCTACCTGGTTTCTTAATTTCATTTGGAATCAGACAACGCACAAAGTGGGGATGGGTGCTCCTCAAGTTGGTCATCAGTTTGCCCAAGTTCTCCTGTAGAGATAAGAATGAGGTGCAATCATACACTCAACTCTCCTTAGGATGTTTCATGTGTGTTATTGATGTAATGCATACCCTGAACTGTGATGACACGGTCTGCATGGAGCCACCCTTCTTCTTACCACCCTTCTTAGCGCCACCAGTCTCTGTTGACATACAGACAAGTGAAAAATTCCACAGTTGAGTTAAATGCACAGAAAGTTTATAGACTGGATATTCCTATATTAGCTTTTATACTTTATATAGCTTTTGTTACCCTCAACGACAGGTGGGTACAAGACAGGCAGGAGTTTCACTCCCGACTTCTGGTACAGCTGAATAACAGAATCGTTCAGTGGATCCTTGTTCTTGTCCAGCCATCCAGTGACATTGTAGTCCACAGTGCCGGCATAGTGCACCAGAGAGAAGTGGGCCTCAGCACAGCCTTTTTTGGGCTTGGGCTTCTCAAAGGCCCTATTCTTGCCAAGATGCTGGTCATACAGCTTGTTCTTGAAAGTGGTGTCAGAGGCCTTGGGGAACATGCACTCCTCTTCAAGGATGGCGAAAATTCCCATAGGCTGTTGGGAAAATGAGCTTAGTTGTAATGGTGGGTATTATAAAACAATAGAAATATAGCACTTGGCTTTTTTGACTAATTGAAATTGACCTTCTCAATGAGCTCAATGCAAGCAGCTAAGTCCATGCCGAAGTCAATGAACTCCCATTGAATGCCCTCTTTCTTGTACTCCTCTTGCTCCAGAACGAACATGTGGTGGTTGAAGAACTGTTGCAGTTTCTCATTGGTGAAGTTGATGCACAGCTGCTCCATGCTGTTGTACTATGTAGGAGAAATGTCATACATATTTGGAGAATATTACAACATGAGTCACTAGAAACAAATAGTTGGTGAACAACTATTGAATTGGTGAATAACACTCACATCGAAAATCTCAAAGCCAGCAATATCCAGCACACCGATAAAGAACTGGCTTGGCTGTTTAGTGTCCAACATCTGGTTGATACGGATGACCATCCACAAGAACATCCTCTCATAGATGGACTTGGACAAGGCCGAAACTGAGTTATTGACCTGAAACAGAATATTCAAACAACGGTCATGCTATATTCAAACCTAAAACTAAAATGCTTATATGATAAAAACAGGTAATTTCACTATCAGCAATTCTGTCCAAACTCTGCCAAGTGGTTTGTGATCTTGTGAAGCTCCTAGTGACTAGAATAATACCTGTGGCACAGTCTGACCCTTGGTGACAAACTCGTTTCCAACTTTCACTCTTGGGTAGCACAAAGCTTTCAGCATGTCAGCGGAGTTCAGGCCCAGAAGGTAAGCGACTTTGTCAGCATCTAAAAAAAGTGCCAAAGTGTAGCATTTTGACATTTGTAGCAACCAATTTCATACTCCACACTCCAAACAAATTCGGGACAACTTATGAAACAAGTTTGTTCACCTAAATCTCCTCTCCCTCAGAACATTTGTCTTAGATAGACAAGTCTCACAAAAATAAAGGTATCAGAGTGACCATTGTTTTGTAAATGTTTGTCTTTAAATGAAGATAGATAGTTTCTTAATCCAGAAGGAAATTTAGAATATGAATATACATGAATATCCATGTTGATATAATCACATGGCGGTATTTCATTTTTGGGCATGGTGTACAGTAGCAGTGACAATGGTTCTGCTTGAGAATCAGTCAAAAATGAATGAGTGAATGGATAAATAAATAAGAGTAGAGTACCCTTTAGTTATTACTAGAAGTGACTGGTCCATTAGTGTAACTTACCCTCAGTGCCATCAGGCTCAGCCTGCTCCTCACGCTGCTTTTGCCTGAATTTCATGTTGCCATGATGTAGCACAGCACCAGTCAGCTTGTAAATGGTCACTTTCTCCTCTCCGCTGAAACCCAGGATATCAATGGCATCCTGAAATGATAAATTGTTTGATTATTTTGGAGCTTTTTCAAGAAATCAAAGGGGGGAAATACTTATGTGGAAGACTTACATCTGTGGCATCCAGTTCCACTTTGTCATCAATGCTGGCCACAGTAATCTGACCCTGACTGCACATTGGGAAGTCATAGGGGTTGGTTGTGATGAGAGACATTTCTGTAGGGGTCAAATTATATTATGAATTCAGAATGACATGTATTGATTTTTGAATGTTGGTTGAAAATATTAACCTTACCTATGAGCTCAGGCTTGTGGTTAGTCATCATCTGGTAGAAGATGTGGTAGCCTCTCTCATCAGGAAGCTGGAATGTCACTCTAGACTTCTCCAGTAGATCTTGTTAAGCAGGAAAGGATGCATTTTCATTTGATACATGGCAATAATTAAATATTAACAGATGAATTATTTCATTATACTTACAAGTCTCGATATCAGCCCTAGCCAGTTTCCCAGATGTACCAAAGTGAATTCTGATGAATTTACCCTGTTTGAGATTACATTTTGAAATTACATGTATTTATTTAGCTGAAGCTGTTAACCAATGCAGGTTACAAGTTACAAATGAGGAAAATATTCAAGTATTAAAAAATTATTAAAATATTCAGTAATAGACCTAAGAGTAAAAATGAATACTGACTTTACTGATACAAAAAGTAAAATATGATAGTGTAGAGTAGAAAGTAGAAAGCCAGAGAATGGTTTAAAAAAAATACTAATAGATATAAGATAACGTTTTAGTGTGTTTTGTTAAAAGAAAAGCTCTAAGATGTTCATTCTGTCTAAAAACAACAAAAAGAGACTAAACTTACGAAACGTGAAGAATTGTCATTCCTCACAGTCTTAGCGTTACCATAAGACTCCAGCAGTGGGTTGGCAGCAATAATCTGGTCTTCAAGAGAGCCCTGCAAGTCCATAGATATATTGTTATTGAAGTTCATGTCTGGTGCTATATGATAATTAGCCTATAAATATGCAAGGGGCCCCTGCCTTTATTTTTCCCTGAGCTGCTGGAGCATCTGGTGCTGCTCCCTTCTTCCCACTAGACACTGCAATTGTTGCAAAGTACTGGATGACACGCTTGGTGTTTACAGTCTTGCCAGCACCAGATTCTCCGCTGTATTGAACAGAAGATATGCCAATTTTCTCACAATTACAATTACAAAGTGTACCAGAAGAGTATACTGTATACGCTATGCAAAGTTTAGCCCTTTATTAAAACCTGTAAAAAGTTATAAGGGATACTATGACACTTACGTGATCAGGACAGACTGATTCTCCCTGTCTGTGGGGCAAAATAGAGATTTACATGAATGGTTTACATAAATTAGTCAAATATATCATATATTAATATCTATCTATCTATCTATTAATCTATTATCTATCTATCTATTAATCTATCTATTAATCTATTAATTAATTAATCTATTAATGCAAGGAACGTCTGTCTGTGTGTCACTCTGTGTGTGGCACGCATAACTCTCGAACCACTCATCCGACTGACCTAAAATTTGACACGTGTCTTGCTAATGACATGCGTGAGTGCAGTGCAAAGTTTGGCCGTTTTTGGACAAAAAATAACAAAGATATCGCTAAATTAAGCAAAAAACAACTCTACTGCAATCCCACAATTCTACCGCTCTCCACACTTTAGCCACGCCCCTTCTCACTCACTCCAGCATAGAAACAAAAAAGCACATTTCGCTGACAAACTCACGTGTTGCCATTCATGGAAATTACGATGTCTCACGTAAACAACGGACCGTTTCAAGATTGTTAATGTTGGATAAACATGCTGAGTCCGACACACATGCACCCATGTTGGTAAGCAGGCTGTTAAAGTCAACGTTGCATCTATTTATCAACAACCGCGGTTCTGTTGCCTGATCAGGTTGCTGATCTTGCAATGCCGACACACACGTTGGTAGCATTCTGTTAAAATTAGCATTTAAAACAGCCGTTCTTGACTCTATCTGGACATCGACTATGGCTTCATAACATTCATTCAAACATCATTTCCAAGTTCATAGCGCTGGAATTGCCATGGTCAGCTTTTAGGCCACGGTTAGCTTTAGGCTATAATTTCCCAACAACAGCAAAAACGCACGGGTAGCGTACGTAATGTGTCTAATATTGCCATTAGCTGCAATCAGTGTTGACTTTAAAACTGAAAGCATACCTTGAAGCATGTTCTGATACGCGTTGTCAGAGACAGAGAAGATGTGGGGTGGGGCCTCCATACGCTTCTTGCCTCGGTAGGCATTCACCACTTCTTGATCGTATACTGGGAGCCACTTGTAGGGGTTCACAGTGACACAGAAAAGTCCAGAATAGGTCTAGAATGAAGAAATAAAGAAGATTGGTTTTCCATTGCTTTTCATTTTTCTTTTCTTTTCATTTGTTCAAAAGTGTAATGCTTACGTAGATCATCCATGCTGCATAACGCTCTTTGAGGTTATACAGGACAGAGGCTTCATTGAGATGGGTCATCATGGCCATGTCTTCAATTTTGTCATATTTGGGAGGATTCAAGGGAAAGACTTCATCTTCCTTCACTGTCCTTTCCTAAAAACAATGTAGAAAACAGCTTTAATAAAGAGATACATTCAAGAATTTGATCATCAGATTTAATTTTAGAATTAAGAATTGTATCATCAGATTTTAATTTTAGAATTTTAGAATTATGAATTTTAACAGTCTTGCTAAAGTACCTCCTTGGTTTCAAGTATTTCAACAACGGCTTTGCCGCCTTCCTTCTTTTTAATTGTGCCCTTGACGTACAAGTCCTCTTTGTCAACCACATAGCAAGCACTCTTTGCATCAAAGGGCCTGGTTTGGGCCTCAATTCTCTCCTTCTCAGGCTTACGAAGGTAAATGGCAGCAGCGCCAAAGCAGGCCATTTCACCGTCCCCCATGATTGCTGGTTACTGCATTAAACATAAACATAATCAGACAAACACAGACACAGTATTGAAAATAAAGCGGTTAACACTATTGAAAAGTATTTGAATATACACACAAATCCAAAACACACCATATAATCTAGTGAAGTTATAACTCTATTGATATAACTTTTACAAGTTTTCCATTTTCCTCTTGAAGTTGCTCTATGCAGTAAATATCAACGACTTATTGTGGAGCATGGGGCTGTTTAAACATACGCTTCCATTCTCAAGATCTTTTTTGCTATTAGAATCATGACTAGGCACATTACATAATTGATGGTGTAGGCATATTGGAAACTATCTGTTGCCAGATTTCTATTTCTATACAAATTCAGCCTTGAATGGAGCTACACCAGTTTCATAGTTCATCATCAACATTAAATGTCTCCCAAAACATAGTTTACTATGTAAGCAAGTAGCTGGTTTTAATAATTTACTGTAGCTGTTCAGACACATCAGATGTGATGCTTTACCTTTTCTTCCAAACACCAGATGAATGTTACACAGTTGTTTGTGTCTAAAAATGATAAAAAAAAATAAAAAAAACATAGTCACATAGTTTAGTAAATAGATAAATAAATACATAAACTGTAGCAATCTCCACATCTGACACATTCTCCAATAGTATACTGTCTCCCTGTCTGTGAAAGCACAAAATGACTTACTGTGCACTGGAACCCCCCTGGTCTCTTCTGAAGCCCTCTCAGCTGGTCCTTATATTGGCCGTATTCTGTCAACTAAGCAGAGTTCAAGTAAGGCGAGGTGTGTTTGTTCTATTTAAACATCACCTCAACTCCACAGTCACACAACAGTAGAATCTGTGTCAAAAGTGAGGGCCATAATTGAAATATGTTGTTCCGTTTTTGTGCCTCACTTTGTGAAATTATTTTGTGTGTATTTAAACTGAATAATTTATGGGATACATCAGGATTTAGGATCAAGACATTTGATATCTGAACATGCTCATTATGGTAAAACCTTTGTCTATTTTTAACTTAGAAGTTAACAGATGGGGCACATTGAGCAACATTGTCATGAATATTTTTTTTCTATCAACATATTATAGAACAGTTGGGCAATGTTTTGATCGTCTATTCATGTTTGTTTTCATGTCCTAAGTTTTCAGTGGTTTCAGCAGGTCAATTTACTAAATGTTGCTTTTCATTGATTTGTAGGCTCACTGAAATAAATCGCATGTAAGTAATTGGTCTTTCCGATAGGAATGCGCTATACTCCACCACACGTACTGTATGTGTATACGTAGCATATGTCAGAAAGTTTTTGACATTGGTAAAACTAGTGCATTTTAGGGCAGCATTCCAAAAGTGCACAGCAGTTTTATGGTGTTCAGTGACAGATTTGTTGTATGCTCTCTATGCTTGCATACACTTCATTACCATACCGTAGACACCGTAAACCGTAAACAAACCGAAGCTTAGGTATCACAAGTCATAAAAAGCAATAATTTGTATTCTTCCTCAACCTTGTGACACTATACAAATAGCAGTTAACCTTTTCTAAACATGTTGACCTAGGATGTTTTCAATATCATTAGCACCAGTGTAGTGTTTTAAAATGAAGAAAAGGTATACAGCCAATTGCTATTGATGCATTCATGCTATTGTATGTTATAGCCAAGAATCTGTCAACACAGATATTAGGTTCACAAAATCCCAAAGTCACACTTGTATCTCCAAAGACTAAAGTCTACATTCTTGACATGTTGACCAGAAGCATGTCAAGGTATTCAATTGTTTGTTTCTTTTTTAGAACATAGAGAAAGAGCATTTGTGAGAAGCATCAGGAATGTGTTTACAAGTACATTATTCTTATTTCTCATTGAAAATTGATCTCTGATGTGATGTTGAATAGAGACCAAACCAAACAGCCTTCTTGACTCTGCACAGGATTGGGATCCCTGTGGCAGCTGAAGACTCTCGATAGGCAGAGACTGCTGCCGGTTGACATCTGACTGACTGTCAGACTGTACTCTGACATCTGAAGACCACAGATCCATATGAGGAGACGTGCACTGTCCTGCAGCTAAAAGAAGCCAGTTAAGAATAAGTGGTGTTTACTTGCTTTTGTTTACGAATGATGAGATTTAACAGACTGAAGTAGAGTATGCAGACTTGGCTTCAAAAATTCAGGCTGTGTACAATGAATGTTCAAAAGCAAAAACAGTCCTTAGTTAAAGACCCAAGATGTTTAATAGAACATCTATATCAAAGTGCAAAACCGTTTATGTGTTGGCAAACAGTCAGGGCAGAGTATGTAGGTGCACATTTCACTGACATGGGTGTGGCGGATATTACTATTAAGTTTTCATGTATCTGTACTTTATTTGAGTAATAACATTTTGTTAAACGTTTTACTTTTACTCCAGTACATTTCTAGGCCAGATATCTGTATTTTTAATTGTGACAGCTGGAAAAAAAAGACTGTCCAAATACATGTGTACTTACTGTATACGTGTACTTTCAGCAAGCTAGGCTTTACAGTAAATAATGGTGCTGCCTAATCTCCAGTATGTTATTGTTACATCCACTATTTACTTTACCTTGTTGAGACCTTTTCACAACATTGATGTTACCATAAGTAGCCTCATAATGCCATTGAGCAAATCTGAGTCTATCAAACACAAAAGGGAACATCTTGGCCCGAAAAGGGTAAAGCATTTAACAAAGCCTAAAGTGGTTACAGTACTTTTAAGTATCTATAAGATAAGATATCACATTAGTTTGTTTTGAGTTCTTTCTATACAAATCTTGATTTTGATTCAAGAATGATGAATGATTTTGTCCTTGAATGAAGGAGAAAGACTCCACATTTCAGGACTTCTACTTTTACTGGACATACCATTTAACCATTTGTATCTCTACTAAGTATAGAATTTGTGTGTTTCGTCCACCACTGTCTGACACCAGTGATCCTTACGGCAGCTGGGGGTTTGTTTTGCACATTTAAGCACATTTTATAATCAGTCACAGTAAAATCTGTTTGGTAACACTTTACTTGAAGGTACTGTATACACATTAAAGTGACATGGTACTGTGATGAACCCTAACCCTAAGATGCCATGACAAGAAGCTAATGACACTTCATGACAGAAGCATTATATCATAAACATGTATGACTTATTTATAATGATTATGACATATTCATGACAGGGTCATGTCACTCTTATGTAGATACCTTCAAGTAAAGTATAACCACTTGAATACACCAAGCAAGTAATTAAAGGTTAATGTACACCAGCTATTATTCTGAGAATAATGTGACCGCTTTTAATATGCGATTTACATTAACAGTACACAATTAGTTGCAAAACATTCCTCCTTTTGATTTCTTTAGCATTACACAGCTTTTTCTGCATATTGTTACCCCCGTCCCAACTTTAAAAAAACATTGTTTTCTACATTTAACAACAACGTACCGTACGGGTAGTAGGTTCACATACTCTTTACTTAAACTTTCAAATGGACAGGCTCACTTAATACATCTCAGAAAAACTCAATCCGCAGCTTCATAGGAAAACATAAATAATTCATGAACATAAGAAACATGTTGCTGGTATGAAATTTACTGCATATTGTTGTTGTCCAATTTGCAACTAAATATCAGTTTAAGAGATTATTGCATTCTTTTTTATTTACATTTGACATGTTACAAGTTTTTTCTGATTTGGGGTTGTAGATACATTTATGACCACCGCACAGCAAATGTAAGTTTGGATTTAAAAATCCAGATTGAGGGTGCTTTTTTGATCACTTCTGGTAGCTGGTTCCAAAGTCTAGCGTAGACACTAAAGGCTGACCTTGGGCTCTATTATCAGGATCAAATGAGCATTGTCGCAAGTCACTCGCGCAAGTTTCTTTGGGGGCGGTCTTAGCGCAAAAGGCTATAATGACTGTGTGAAAAGTGACCATTGCGCTTGGCGCAAAGTGAAAAGGGGTTGTCTTAATTTAGTTAATTAGTCGTGGGTGTCTTTTGGGCGTAGCATGCAATAAACCAATTAGATTTCACACTCTCATTCCCTCATGCGCAACGTCCACATGCGTGGACAGTAACTTTAACTCTGTTTTCTATTTATTTATCATGTTGATATACACCAATCCACTTCAGGGCTGTTTTAGTAGGTCCATGGCAATATATTAAGATGTATCATCTTATATTTGGAATATTGACTGCTTGATGACATCATCAATTCAACATGAGTGACAGTAATAGCCATATGCTGAATGCTCCAGGCATATCTTCAGACGAGCTTCAAGCAAATGTAAACTACATTGTGAGAAACTGAACTATCCCGTTCTCACTATACCGGACTGTACAGACTTTACGCTGCAAGCGCAGGAGAGGGAGAGAGAGACTCCGTTCATTTGAACACACGCATACACAAACCCATTCGCACACAGTCACCCGCCACAACTCCCTGGCTTATAAACTGTGTTGTTTGTTTGTTTAGAGTATTGTTTATTGTTGTGTAACATCTGTTTGGTGTACGTTGAACTTAATTGTTGGTGTCGGGAGTTTGCCGCCTGTTTGGCGCTCATTTACGCGTCAGACCGATTGTTTGGTCTTCCGCGATTTATCTTAAGTTTGGCCATAGCGCTAATAACTAAGGACATGTTTTCTTTCTCCATGGCAATGCTAACTAACAGTGTGGTACCCACAATCATTCCCATTTACCATTTGCATTCTCTGTATATCGCTAGTAAACCGGTTAACATTCAGCTCACCTACAACACTTCCTGGTCTTCTGCCTTTCCGTCTGCTGTCCCATTGCGGAAGCGCGCTTCGCGTTGGGACAGCGCTTTTACACCATCCCACAAGGGGAGGGAGTCGGGCATTATGATGCAGGGGTGTTTGCTTCGTCTGTTTGTCCTTTTCGTTATCATTATGTATGTGGAGATATTTTGCACTTGTAATTATTATGTATTTAGATTGTAATATGCACTTTGATCATTCTGTATGTTTTTGCTTTATGTATTTGTTTTCTTGATGTTAATATTAGAGACAGTAATTCCCTATTTGGGTAGTTTGACCCAATCTTTCACTTTGGGCCAATTTGAGGTTATTGGTGGGGTTATTTAAGAGGGGTAGCTCAGTTCCCCTGAAGAACTAGAGAGAGCAGTAATCCTGTTGTGAGGTAGAGCTCTATGTTCTAAGTGAGTACTTTGCGTGGCTGATTGCCTTACTTATTTTGTTTTCTTTTGTTAAAAGTGTTTTGTTTGATAAGTAATAGCCTATTGCTATTCTTGCACATTTTCATTATTTAATAAATCGTTTGACACCATTGGTTGAAACTGGAACTACCTCTCCTGGACATTATTTTCCACCAACATCTCCAAGCTCACATCCCAACTCGTGAGCTGGCCGTTGCGGTCTCTCACATTTGGTGGCAGCGGTGGGATAGTGACGCCGTCGGAGAAACTGGATAAAAGAGGGGGAAAGCGAGGACGAGGTGGAAAACGTGGACGTGGTGTCAAGCAGAGCCAAACTTGGCAGAGGATGGCGTTTCGGCGTTTGGTGCGTGATGAGCAGGAGGAAGAGGTGGAGGAAGAGACTCTGTTAGAAGTAGGAGCAACAGTGGCAGCAGAGCTGAAGCCTGGGGGAGAGCCGCCAGCAGGAGCTGACATAGCCGGGGTGTATGATCTGCTGCAGAAAACCCTGAAGACACACGAGCGGGAATCTTTCAAGCAGGAGCAGCGCTGGCGAAGCGTGCAGATCCAGCTAAACCAGCTCCGTGATGACTTCGACGACAGCCGTCAACCACAAGCACCGCCGCTCCAGCCACAAGCGCCGCCGCCGCCGCCCCAGCCACAAGCGCCGCCGCCGCCCCAGCCACAAGCGCCGCCGCCGCTCCAGCCACAAGCGCCGCCGCCGCTCCAGCCACAAGCGCCGCCGCCGCTCCAGCCACAACCGCCGCCGCCGCCGCTACAGCCACAAGCGCCGCTCCAGCCACAAGCGCCGCTCCAGCCACAAGCGCCGCTACAGCCACAAGCGCCGCTCCAGCCACAAGCGCCGCTACAGCCACAAGCGCCGCCGCTACAGCCACAAGCGCCGCCGCCGCCGCTACAGCCACAGGCACCGCCATCGAATCCAGCCGCTCCAGTGTCATGGTCACGTGCTGCGGTTCCCAAGTTTGTAGAGGGGGAAGACATAGAGCAGTATCTGACTGCATTTGAACGCCTTGCTACAGCTTACCGGTGGCCAAGGGGGGACTGGGCTGTGTATTTAGTGCCATACCTGCGGGGCAAAGCCCGCAATGCGTATGTATCCATGGACATGAATCAGTCAATGGATTACGACAAGGTAAAAGAAGCAATCCTTGAAAAATATGAAATAAATGAGGAAGTCTACCGTCGGAGGTTTCGGGAGCCAGACAACCGGACTGGAGAGTCCCCCAAAGAGCTATACCAGCGTCTGAAGGATTTATTTCGCAAATGGATTAGACCGGAGGACAAGACGGTTGAAGAGGTCGAAGAAGTCATCATCTTGGAGCAGTTTTTTCGTACTCTGTCACCTGATATCAGAGTGTGGGTGAAAGAGCACAATCCTCGGACTGGCCAGCAGGCTGCAGAGCTGGTGGAGAACTTCCTTGCTGCACGCCGAGGGCCAAAGAACTTCCGTGAGACTGGTTTCAGGCCCCAGTCCCAGGGTAGGACAAGTGGATATGGTAGTGGGGGTGGTCCTAGACCTAATGAGCGAGGTAGGATTAGTGACAAGGGTCCCTACATGCCCCCTAGGTATGCCACTTTTCCCAAAGAGCGCCCACCAGAGCGCCCACCAGAGCGCCCACGTGTCATATGTCACCATTGTGGCCAAGAAGGTCACATCAAGCCCAACTGCCCTGCAAGAAAGCCCGTAGGTAGTAGCCACTGTTGTCTCCCAGGGTGCGAGGAGCAAGAGCAGGGGGTTATGGGTATGTTGCAGACTGTCCCAGTGTTAGTGGGTGGGAAGAGGACTAGGGCTCTCATTGATACAGGGAGTTCCCAAACTTTAGTTCAGCCCCACCTAGTGGACAAAAAGGACTGCATATCTGGTAGGACCTTAAGAGTGATTTGTGTCAATGGGGATGAACACGAATACCCTGTTGCCAAAGTATATGTTGAAGTGCATGGTCAGACCTATAGACTCACTGTTGGAATTGTGGAGAGACTTAGTCATCCAGTCGTCTTAGGTCAGGATATTTTGGTACTGCCAGAGCTGGTGCAAGCCAATAAACCTGTCAATGTGGTCGTCACTAGGTCTCAGAAAAAAGCCCGGACAGAAGAGCCCCTAGAGCCAGGTTCCCTGAGAGAAATGCCCTTCTTTGAAAGTGAGCTGTTACCCCCTCCTAAGCTAAAACCGAGAAAAACTCACCAGGAAAAGAGAAGGGAGAAATTAGTGGGGACGCTTCAGAATGAGCAGGATGGGGAGGACCTAGGGGGCGGAGCTTGGGAAGACATCACTGAGGGCCTGGAACAGCTACAGAACCAGGACCCTACATTGCAGGAGGCCTATGGCAAGGTTAGCAGTGTGGATGGTGTTTCAACTGGTGTTTCAGCTAGCCTGTCTGGAGAAAGCTATTTGTTGCGAGATGGCTTGTTGTACCACCAGTCAGAGGGGAAAATACCAGAGCAGCTAGTAGTGCCCACTGTGTTGAGAGAACGTGTGCTTTCCCTTGGTCATAGCATTCCCTGGGCAGGACATCTCAGTACTGCCAAAACTTTTGAAAGAGTTGCTGCCAGGTTCTATTGGCCAGGGATGTATAAGGAAATCCAAACCGTATGCAAGTCCTGCCCTGTGTGCCAGCTAACTAGCAAGCGAAAAACCAATCCATTTCCCCTTCAGCCACTTCCCATTATTGAGGTCCCTTTTTTACGGATAGGAATGGATATTGTTGGGCCGCTAGAACGAACACAGAGAGGACACAGGTACATTCTAGTGGTCTGTGATTATGCTACCCGCTATCCAGAAGCCTTTCCCCTCCGTAAAGTGACTGCTACCACTATCTCCCAGGCTATCCTACAGCTGTTTTCTAGGGTAGGGATACCCCAAGAGATTATCACGGACCAGGGAACAGCCTTTTTAGCCAAGAAGATGAAGCAGGTCTATAGCCTACTGGGGATTAAGGGGATCAGGACCACACCCTATCATCCCCAAACCGACGGCCTGGTTGAGCGATACAACCAGACCCTTAAGAGCATGCTTCGAAAGTATGTGTCAGCCAATGGAAAAGACTGGGACCGCTGGCTGCCATACTTGATGTTTGCGTACCGTGAGGTGCCTCAAGCTTCCACTGGCTTCTCACCATTTGAACTGCTGTATGGAAGACCAGTGAGAGGCCCCTTGGATCTACTGAAAGAAGCCTGGGAAGGCCCAACAGCACCTCAGACCAACAGTATTCTCTCCCATGTCCTTCAAATGCGGGAGAAAATGGAGGAGATGACAGAGCTGGTCCGGGACAACATGGAGCAGGTTCAGCATCGCCAGAAGGTCTGGTATGACAGGACAGCCAGACAACGCACTTTCCAGCCGGGGCAGAAGGTCCTTTTGCTCCTTCCCACGTCAGAGAACAAGTTGCTGGCCCAGTGGCAGGGACCATTTGCGGTTACCCGCAAGATGGGGCCTGCCACCTATGAAATCAACATGCCAGGCCGGAGGAAGACAAAGCAGGTGTTCCACGTCAACCTGTTGAAGGAGTGGCGAGAGCGGGACACCCAAGGCAGCCTGCAGCTCCTGGTGCAAGCTGTTGGAGAAGAGGAAGGTGACAGTCCAGAGCAGTTTTTTCCAGCTACTCAACCACCCACTGCTCTTGATCTGGCGCACCTCCCTCCACGACAGCAGAGGGAGCTAGAGGCCATCATTCCATCAGGTCTGTGCCAAAACAAACCTGGTTTCACCACTGTGGTGGAGCACTCCATCCCACTGAAGGACACCACCCCGGTCCGGCAAAGGATGTATCGAATCCCCGAGCGTCTGCTGCCTCTACTCAAGGAGGAAGTGGAGGAGATGCTGTCCCTAGGGGTCATCGAGAGGTCCTACAGTGAGTGGAGCAATCCAGTGGTCCTGGTTCCTAAAAAGGATGGAACCATCAGATTCTGCATTGATTTCCGCAAAGTCAACTCCCAGTCCCATTTTGACGCCTACCCTATGCCACGTCTGGAGGACCTGATTGAACGGCTGGGTAAGGCAAGCTTCATTACCACTCTTGATTTGTGCAAGGGCTACTGGCAGGTGCCCCTCGCCAAGCAGGACAGGCCCTACACGGCATTCAGAACTCCCCAAGGGTTGTTCCACTTCCTGGTTATGCCGTTTGGCCTGCAGGGGGCGCCAGCTACTTTCCAGAGACTCATGGACTGTGTTCTTGAAGGAACTGACTCCTTCGCTGCAGCATACTTAGATGACATAGTGATTCACAGTACCAGCTGGGCGGACCACCTACGTCATCTTTCAGATGTGCTGCAGCGCATCCAAAGAGCTGGACTTACAGTGAATCCGAAGAAATGTGACTTTGCCAAATCAGAAGTCCGTTACCTGGGCCATGTGCTGGGTAGGGGGCTGATTAGGCCCCAGACCGACAAAGTCCAAGCCATACGGGACTGTCCCCAGCCACAGACTAGAAAGGAGGTACGGTCCTTCTTGGGTCTGGCGGGCTGGTACCGCCGGTTTGTGCCAGATTTTGCCTCTCGTGCTGCACCCCTTTCAGACTTAACCCGGAAGTCTGGGTCTGGTTGCCTGCAGTGGGGTGCGGAACAGGAGAGGGCCTTTAAGGACCTGAAAGAGGCTCTGTGTCAGGACCCGGTCTTGCAGAGCCCAGACTTCGACCAGCCATTCACCGTCCAAACTGATGCCTCTGGCATTGGATTGGGGGCGGTTTTGCTTCAAGGGGAAGGCTCTGACCAGCGGCCAGTGGCTTACATTAGCCGCAAATTGTTCCCTCGCGAAACGCGGTACGCCGCTATCGAACTGGAATGTTTGGCCATAAAATGGGCCCTTGACTCTTTAAAGTATTACTTGCTTGGAAGGGACTTTGTACTACAAACTGACCACCGGGCTCTTCAGTGGCTCGGCCGAATGAAAGACTCCAACGCCAGAATCACCAGGTGGTTTCTGGCTCTGCAGCCATATAGATTCCGGGTTGAGTATCGGCCGGGAAAGCAAAATGTCGTTGCGGATTTCTTGTCTCGCCACCCTGGTGGTGAGACTTCAGAGGGGGAAGGTAATGTGAGAAACTGAACTATCCCGTTCTCACTATACCGGACTGTACAGACTTTACGCTGCAAGCGCAGGAGAGGGAGAGAGAGACTCCGTTCATTTGAACACACGCATACACAAACCCATTCGCACACAGTCACCCGCCACAACTCCCTGGCTTATAAACTGTGTTGTTTGTTTGTTTAGAGTATTGTTTATTGTTGTGTAACATCTGTTTGGTGTACGTTGAACTTAATTGTTGGTGTCGGGAGTTTGCCGCCTGTTTGGCGCTCATTTACGCGTCAGACCGATTGTTTGGTCTTCCGCGATTTATCTTAAGTTTGGCCATAGCGCTAATAACTAAGGACATGTTTTCTTTCTCCATGGCAATGCTAACTAACAGTGTGGTACCCACAATCATTCCCATTTACCATTTGCATTCTCTGTATATCGCTAGTAAACCGGTTAACATTCAGCTCACCTACAACACTTCCTGGTCTTCTGCCTTTCCGTCTGCTGTCCCATTGCGGAAGCGCGCTTCGCGTTGGGACAGCGCTTTTACACCATCCCACAAGGGGAGGGAGTCGGGCATTATGATGCAGGGGTGTTTGCTTCGTCTGTTTGTCCTTTTCGTTATCATTATGTATGTGGAGATATTTTGCACTTGTAATTATTATGTATTTAGATTGTAATATGCACTTTGATCATTCTGTATGTTTTTGCTTTATGTATTTGTTTTCTTGATGTTAATATTAGAGACAGTAATTCCCTATTTGGGTAGTTTGACCCAATCTTTCACTTTGGGCCAATTTGAGGTTATTGGTGGGGTTATTTAAGAGGGGTAGCTCAGTTCCCCTGAAGAACTAGAGAGAGCAGTAATCCTGTTGTGAGGTAGAGCTCTATGTTCTAAGTGAGTACTTTGCGTGGCTGATTGCCTTACTTATTTTGTTTTCTTTTGTTAAAAGTGTTTTGTTTGATAAGTAATAGCCTATTGCTATTCTTGCACATTTTCATTATTTAATAAATCGTTTGACACCATTGGTTGAAACTGGAACTACCTCTCCTGGACATTATTTTCCACCAACATCTCCAAGCTCACATCCCAACTCGTGAGCTGGCCGTTGCGGTCTCTCACATACATGCATGAATATAGCAATGCTTCCATCTTAGCGTTCACGGAAACGTGGCTTGATAGTAGCATAGATGACCAAGCACTTTTTATTGAAGGCTTCAGCACTCCGTTAAGGCTGGATAGAGACAAATGCAGCACTGGAAAGGCACACAGAGGCGGCGTCTGTCTTTATATCAACAACCGCTGGTGCTCTACAGCCATCATTCGCGAGAGTCTGTCTACGCCTGATATAGAGCTCCTGGCCGTGTCACTCCGTCCTTTTTATCTACCAAGACAATTTCCCCAACTATTTTTTATTCTAGTGTATATTCACCCCAAAGCCAATGCGAACACAGCATCTGAAGCCATCAAGAACACTGTGAATAGACTGGAGCTGATTTCACCTGACTCACCCAAATTTATTTTGGGAGATTTTAACCACTGCCCTATGGACAAATCATTGAAAAAATTCCAGCAATATATCACATGTGCCACACGTTTTGACAGAGTTCTTGATAAGTGCTATGGTTCTATTTCAGGGGCTTATAAATCTGTACCCCTTCCTCTTCTTGGAACTGCTGATCATAACTCTATCCTCCTTGTGCTTGAATACACACCAGTTGTCAAGAGAAGAGAGAAAGTGGTTAAATCTGTAAAACAGTGGAATGAAGAAAGCATTGATGAATTAAGGGCATGTTTTGAGTGTACATCTTGGGACATATTTTTGCAACCTGATCTCACCCTGAATGAACAGGTAGACAGTGTCTCATCTTATATATCTTTCTGTGTAGATAATATCATCCCCACGAAAGAAATCACCATCTTTCCCAATAATAAACCCTGGGTCACTAAAGAACTTAAGGCTATTCTGAACAAGAAGAAACGACTCTAACACTGGATCTATGCTGGAGAAGAAACAAGTAAAGAGAGGTGAAGCAGGCCATCAAAAAAGCTAAAGCAGCTTACAAAAGTAAGATCGAAGAGAAATTCACACAAGGTAATCTCCAGGAGGCCTGGAAGGGTATAAAGACAATGGCAGCAGTCAACACTGTGCGTGACTTCAGACCCGTGTGTGTGGCTGGCAGCAGTGATGAATCCCTCCCCAATGAACTTAACTCTTTTTACAGAGAAAGATCATCAGTCTCAGTTGGCGGACATCACCACTAGTTTGACCCCGAGTGACCCTATCATCGTCACAGTTGAGTCTGTGGTGGAGTGTTTGAGAAGAACACAGATCAAGAAAGCTCCTGGTCCAGATCACATCTGTGGTTACACACTGAAATACTGTGCTGAGCAGCTTGGAGGCGTTTTCCAGCAGATATTCCAGAGGTCTCTATCTACTGCCACTGTCCCACAGTCATGGAAACACTCCAGTTATTCCCATCCCCAAGAAGACCAGCATTAAAGTCCTGAATGACCTAAGACCCATTGCCCTCACCTCCCTTGTCATGAAGGCCTTTGAGAGGATTGTGAAAGCTCATATCATCAACGCCACAGCTTCAAAGATGGATCCTCTTCAGTTTGCATATCGTGCGAAAAGAGGGGTGGATGATGCCAAAATCGACATACTGAATACAATCCATGCACATCTAGAAAGCCCAAATTCTTTTGCCCGACTCCTATTTGCAGATTTCTCGTCTGCCTTCAACACCATTCAACCTCACATGCTGGCTAAAAAACTTATCAACTGTTTCAACTTGGATCATCAGCTAATTCTGTGGATCACAGACTTTCTCACACAAAGAACACAGAAGGTGCTGGTCAACAAGAGGTTCTCTGACAGCAGATACACATCCACAGGCTCACCCCAGGGTTGTGTCCTCTCACCACTGCTTTTCATCTTATACACAGATGACTGTAGAAGCCGCCATCCTGATCGTCATCTAGTGAAGTTTGCCGATGACACTGTTCTCCTGTCCCTGTTATCAGGTTCTATCCAAGATCACGGGCCTGTCCTCAGTGAGTTTGTGGAATGGTGTGATAGCTCCTTTTTGGAGCTTAATGTTACAAAAACCAAGGAGATGTTCATTGACTTCAGCAAGCATGGAGGATGCAGGACTGCAACTATAGTTGTACAGGAGTACAAATACCTGGGCACCGTTATTGATTACAAACTGCGTTTTGACTCCAACACAGAGGTGATTCTCAAAAAATGTCAACAGCGGCAGTATTTCCTGAGGAAACTATACTCCTTTGGAGTGAGCAGGAAGATTCTCAATATTTTTTATACCTCCTTTATTGAAAGTGTACTGACCTTTTCATCAATATGCTGGTTTCACTCTCTATCGATCAAAAACAAGAAACACCTCCAGAGCATTGTGCACACATGCTCTAAAATCATTGGCCACCCTCTTCAGTCTCTGACGTCACTGCATGACAAGGCAACCCTAAGAAAAGCCAACTCCATCTTAGAAGACTCTACCCATGTCTTACACAGAGTTTTTGAATGGCTGCCCTCTGGCAGGCGCCTGCGCTGTCCTCTTGCTAGGACCAACAGGAGGAAGGCTACTTTTACTTTTGAGGCTATTCGCCTTCTGAACTCAAATATGCTCCCAGCCCCCTCCCCCTCTCTCTCCTGGTACTAGGAGACTGGGACCCACACACACACCCGTCTGTCCTGTTCTCCCTTTTGTCTTGTCTTTTGTCGTGTGTCTTATACGTATGTCACTATGCCTGCATGGAAAAATTGCCCCTCGGGGATAAATAAAGTTTTTTGAATTGAATTGAATTGAATATCTGTAAAAAGTTAGTACTCAAGAAAGCAAAATCAGGTAAAAAAACAAATGCTGTACAGGAGAGTGTGTTGAACAACTCTATGTTTTCAGAAATTAAATCTGATGTAAAATAGAGTTTGTAGACCCTAAAAAGCAACTGTCCACGTATGTGGACGTTGCGCAACAGAGGAGCTAAATTACCAAAAATCAGATTTTGCAACATTTTTTTTTCAAATATGATTTTAACTGCTTTAAATTACAAAGAAACAAACATTTGGTAAACATATTTATAAATAATGACTAATTACATGTGGTAATGCCAAGGTGGTATGGTAATATGGGGGTAGTAGAGGGGTGGGTGGGTAGTAGAGGGGTTGGTATGAGAGTATTAGAGGGGTGGGTGGGGTAGTAGTAGAGGGGTGGTTGGGTAGTGGTGGTAGTGGAGGGGTGAGTAATATGGGGGTAGTAGAGGGGTGGGTGAGGGTCGGTGAGTAGTAATGGGGATAGTAGAGGGGTGGGCGGGTAGTATGGAGGTAGTAGAGAGGTGGGTGGGTAGTATGGGGGTAGTAGAGGGCCATATTTTTTATATTTTCTGTCATTACATTTTTTCTTTTTTTTACCCCTTTGTTGCGCACTGTCCACATACGTGGACAGTAACATAACTTCTATATAAAATTATATAAAAACAGATTTTCAATATTGGGCCCATATAGAGTAATAAAATCAATAATTAAAAATCTAAAAAAATGTTTTCATAATGCGTGCATGAAAGGGTTTTAAAAGCCTGGCGCATTGTTCAATGGCCTGTTGGTATTATCAAGGCGGATCTACTCCAGAAGAGACCGACTTGCTCGTGCGTGAGGCAAGGGCAGCGCGTAATTATGCTGGGAAATTGTGAAAATAATGTACATGATGTGTGAATATTATTTTCTAACACGGATAGTTCCGGTCCTTGATGATGATTGGCTGAATCGTGTTCGATGCTGTTATAAAATCCAACACAAACATACACCTTGACCGCATTTCGTTAATGCACTACCACAACTTGCACAAAAGTTAAAGTGGCTGCGTCTCGACGATGTTGCATGGCAACCATTCATATGGAGGAAATATTTATTGGCGGAAGAATTATTATCTATGAATACATCGACGTATAGTTACCGTTTAAGAAAAGCAATAAGCCACTCGAGTCCGTAGTTTACACTGATTTTAGAACAGCTAAGGGGGGTTTTAGGCACTTGCCTACGGTCTCTCGTAACCTGACTTTCGCCAGATCCTGTAGTTCGCTGTCTGCTTCACACAAGGATCTGGGACTTCACGATAGGAGATGTATTTATGAAGGCGGGTCCTTGTAAAACATCCTCGCATGTGATTTGATAAACCACTTGCCTGTTATCTTGAATGACGTGCTAGGCTTCTTCAAGCTCTTGCCAAACCCGGTCGGAAGAAGAGTAAAAACATCCTTGCCACCAATAAATGTCTTCAAAACTATCCTCTGTTAATCTTTTAAAGAATGAATACTCGATAGATTCGACAAAACGGTTGAAATAGCAGAATCAATGGCAGCACAAGACTCCTCGCTGCGTGCCGCCATTGCTGTTTGAATCAAACACTCGCTTCAGCACTCCTGATTGGTTCATAATTTTTTGCTCCCTGGAAGGAGTTTGGATTGAATGAGTTTGAGTTTTGAATTTAACTTCTATGTGAATTCGTGTTAACTTCTATGTGAATTCGTGGTTCAGCATTCACACACACATTTTCAACATGATTGCGCATTCTTGCCTAAACAGCCAGCCTACTAGCCTGACGACGTCATACTCAATTCTTATCAGAATATGAGTCTGAAACTGCTCCATTCAGCTGCGATTATGGGGCGTGATTCAACCGATACAGGGCGGGGGGGATAGCTCTGCACTCATTGGATAGACCAAACCAAACAGAACAAGTTATTGGCTGTCAGTATCTGCGAAATCTAAGACAGAAATATGTAGCAGGGTAGGCTATGGAAAACATCCTCCTTCGTTTTCAAAAATAATTCCTTCAAACTGTATGCAATGAACAGCTGGGGAAGTGTGTCGTTAACCCAACGAACAAACAGACATTTTTAAACGAACGGGAACAACATCACCCAAACATGCTGTTGTCACTTGGTGAAACTGAAGTTTTCCCACATATCCTCGTTGGTCTAAGTGTTCAGAAATAGTTGTGCGAATCCGTGATAAGACCTCCGTTTCAATAGCTAAGATAAACGAAAGGCCAAACTGCATGAACAAATTATGCATTCATAGCCAGAGCGTTTCTGTTGCAATCAAAATCAACCTAAGCCAACGTGGTCTCACACCGAACTCGTCGAACGAGGACGCATGCAGCCGTGAGCGTCACTGCTGTTCATCTGTCAATCATCACGTAAAGCCCGCCCTGTGGAATGTGATTGGTCCGAACAGATCTGTATCTCGAATAGTAGCAGCTGAACGGAGCAGTGCCAGACCGAAGTTCCCTGCAGAAAAAGAATGGAGGCGGGGCTAAACTTCGGTCTGGCATCCAGGCTACCAGCCTACTGCTCTGCCTCACAAATCAAACAAATAATACAGTAGGCCTAGCCTGCTAAAAGATGGGAGTTTGAACATTTGCACATGGCACCATCCCGATGATTAAGCAGGTTTATTTCCTATTTCCGAAGGTCTTTCCCCTCTTGTAATCTCGTTATCGTTTTGAGATTTCATTCGTTTGCCTCTCTAATATTGTATTGTCTCTTTTACGACATACACTTCCCAATGTGTTACACTACTGTAAGTAGGCTACAGTATTACAGTTTTTGCCCGTTGCTTGAACACTATAGACCCATGCTTAGACTAAAGTAACACAACTTGAAGCTTTTGTAACGTACCTCAAACACATGTACCCATACCTTAAACAAAAGAGCTGCTTTGCACTCAAGTTGCAATTCTACAACACACTTACTCCTTTATGCAACACACTTGGTTCTGCATACTACTCTCTATTTCATACACAAGATACTTCGTTCAAAAATGAAATCTCATAGTACCATTTGTTAAACACATGTATCCAAAATACAAAACACATCAGGTAATTGCAACCTCTCAAATACACACCTGAATGCACTTACTTCCAATACTGAACACCAATCAGCCATCTACAAAAAGCCCTCAGTTTAGCCATTGGAAATGGTGATGTGAATGGTATATTTCCCAGTGTTGTGTCATGTTTATGTGTGTAGAGTTTTGGCACAATGAGTGAAGTTTTGCTAAATGTATTCAAGCAAATATGTTTTATATAAAGTAGACTAGTGTATTCCTCCTGATTTGCAAGTGTATGCATATGATGCAAGTGTGTTTCATTTTGTCACCAGAGTTACATTTTGACAAAGGATTGTTGGGTTTTGATAGCAGAGTTTAGGTACTGATAGAAGAGTTTCAATTTGGCATAGATGTGAAAGGTTTATTTCCTAGTGTTGTGTTATATTCACTTGTGTGTAGAGTTTTGGCACAGTGAGCGAAGTTTTGCAAAATGTGTTCAAGCAACGGGCAAAAACTGTAAGAGCTTCTTAACGAATCTGGGAAACCCAGCCCAGGTCAATTACTGTAACCAATTCAAACAACCAATAAAAAAATATTTACTGATCACATTATCAAGCTTCTGCCTTTGCCATCTCAGTCCCCTGATCTAAACTCCATATAAAAACAGAGGGGTGAGTAAAAGAGGGGAATGTAGAAGTAGACATTCTGTAAAGACGAATGGTCAGTTCTCCGTTGCTTGAACACATTTTGCAAAACTTCGCTCACTGTGCCAAAGCTCTTCACACAAGTAAACATAACACAACACTACCGTTCACATCTATGTCAAATTGAAACTCTACTATCAGTACCGAAACTCTGCTATCAAAACCTAACAATCCTTTGTCTAAATATAACTCTGGTGACAAAACACACTTGCAACATATGCATACACTTTCAGATCAGGAGGAACACACTAGTCTAGGCCTACTTTCTATAAAAAATATTTGCTTGAATACATTTAGCAAAACTTTTTTGCTAAATGTACTAACTCATTGTGCCAAAACTCTGCACACAAGTAAACATCACATAACACTGGGAAATATACTATTCACATCACCATTCACAATGGCTAAACTGAGGGCTTTTTGTAGCTGGCTGATTGGTCTTCAGTTTTGCAAGTATGTGCCTTCAAGTGTGTATTTGAGAGGTTGCAATTACCCTATGTGTTCTGTATTTTGGATACATATGTTTACAGTTTTTTCCAATCGTTTACACACAATTTTGAAAACGGGGCTCTTTTTGTCTGAACACATCACACAATTTACCAAACACAACACCTAATCAGCAGAACATAACAGATTGTTAGCAAAATGAAATATTTCTGTCAAAACAATGATAAAACCTTATACTGTTCTCATATCACTAACACATTATTTGAATGATTCCACACTGTCGCTATCTTATACACACCAACACAATAAATTCAAAACACATCTGTAAAAACCCTCTTCCAATATATGGATCTTATTCAGACATATTGTTTGAGAGCATTAGGACAATTAAGATGACAAAAATATTTTTACGAACCCTCATCAAGCAATGCACAAAACTGATACTTCAGACAATATTCATTTATTTCACTGTACCATATGTTCAGTTACAGTGACAAGTCAATCAACAGAAAATGGCAAAATTATAGTTCTTACTACTGTAAAGTGTAGAAAAATAAAAATATGTACACAAACAAAAAGTACTGTACACTTACAGCCACTGAAGAAAAACTAAAGCAACAACACAAACAAGTAACAACAATACATAATACTCTAATCATCTCTCTGTCTAGCTGGATCAGGCCATAAGAGTTCACCACATCACAGGCTATGGGTGCCTCTCATTTGGGCTTTTATACATCCTCCCTCGCTCCTCTGGCCTCGATCCTCACTGATCGACATAAAGAATGATGGGGCGAAAACAATGGGATAGTCTATCCAGTGTTAGTTATAGATCAGTGGGAACGCCCCTCGAGGATCGAGCATAACACACCTGAGTGCTGCGTTTTCAATTTTGCACATGTGTGCTTACACATCTGGTGGATGTGATTATTCAATTTGTTCATTAGTGTGGTCATTGGCAAGCCAGGGCTTTATAATGAGAAGGAAGTACCTAACAATCTTTATCTGTGTCTAAGGTGTGAAAATGTGTTTTACGTTTTGACAGTCACTGTGTGTAATGTTTCGCAAAAAGTGTGAAGCTGAATTTGTGCTTTCTGTTGTACTACTCTGCGCAGGCGTTTTGCTTCTTAAGTGCTAAGTATTGTTAACTGTCTGATAACCTTAATTTTAGTGTGTATACGATTGGAAAAAACTGTAACAAATGGTACTCTAAGATTTCATTTTTGAACAAAGTGTCTTATGTATGACATAGAGAGTAGTATGCAGGACCAAGTGTGTTGCATAAAGGAGTAAGTGTGTTGCAGAATTGCAACTAGAGTGCAAAGCAGCACTTTTGTTTAAGGTATAGGTACATGTGTTTGAGATATTGCAACAAAGCTTCAAGTTGTGATACTTTAGTCTAAGCATGGGCCCATAGTGTTCAAGCAACGGGCAAAAACTGTAAGCACCTGGGCTGAAAGCCCATCCAGCCCTGCTGATTTCTTCATTTGTGTTCTACTAAAAATTTACTGGACATGTTGAGGTGCAATATGTTGGAATTGCCACATGAAAGACCAGTCAAAAACAGGCTCATTTGTTAAAATATCACTTTGAGAACTAAATCTTAGGAAAAAGTCATTAAGTTCATTCGCTCTCTTCTCTTCATTTACTGTGATCAGCCTTGCTTTGTTTGAGGCCATGTTTGTTTGACATCTTTTTCAAGGAATCCCAAAGTTTTTTGTTGCTGGCATTATTGAGACTCTGCTCCATGGCCACTCGTTGGTTGTCTCGAGCCTTTTTTTAGCAGACTGTCTAGTTCCTTCTGCGCTGCTGCTAATCCAGCCCGATCTTTATTTTTAAAAGCCCAGTTCTTTTTATTTATGCAGGCCTTTACGTCCTTGGTGATGTACAGCTTATTATTCGGGAAGTGTAAGAGAGTCTTTTTAGGGATAACATTGTCTATGCAAAAATGGACGTAGTCCGTTATTGTTTCTGTTGCTTCATTAAAGGAACACTTCACCGTTTTTTCATATTACAGTAAACTATGTTATTCCCTTAACTAAGACGAGTTGATACATACCTCTCACGTTTCAATGCGTTCACTCACTGGCTCTGTTGTGCGGCGCTACGGTGATAGCACTTAGCTAGCCCAATGAAACGTGGTGATTTCTAAGCAGGTAAGAGGGATAACTATATTGTGTGGCGCAGTAATATCCTCACTCTTGCACTTTCAGTTTCACTTTGGAGTGAGGATATTACTGCGCTGAGTCTAAGTGCACCCAATGTTATTCCGCCAGACAATATAGTTATCCCTCTTACCTGCTTAGAAATGCACCACGTTTTATTTTGTCTCACCATACTTGGTCGTGTGACTAGTCGTGTAACTGTATTTTAATATGGAAAACATGTGTTTGGTTGCTTCTAACTATATCTCTGTTTGGATCCTAATGAATGCATTGGGCTAGCTAAGTGCTATCACCATAGCGCCGCGCAAGAAAGCCAGTGAGTGCACGCATTGAAACGTGAGAGGTCAACTCGTCTTAGTTATGGGAATAACATAGTTTTATATGAAAAAACGGTGAAGTGTTGCTTTAAGGTCAAGGCTATGAAATACATTCCAATCCGTACATGAAAAACACCCTCTCAATGTCTCAATGCTGTTCTCAGTCCACTGCAACAGTTTTTGTTTACTGTAAGGTGTAGGTACATGTGTTTGAGATATGGCAACAAAACTTAAAGTTGTGTTACTTTAGTTTAAGCATGGGTCTATAGTGTTCAAGCAATGGGCAAAAACTGTAAATCCTTTGCATTGTCCAACTTCATAGGAGTCATAGGAGAATATTCTGAGCTGTTTCATTGGCAAAGGGAGGTATAAGGTATTGCAAGACAGGGTGCCACTAATTGTGGGCAATGAGTTTCGAGGTTCTCCTTTTTCTCAGAATTTGCTTCACTTCAAGGTTGGATTTTTCCTAATTGTTTTCAATAAAACACCAAACGTTCATTTTTCTAATTATACCTGCTGTTAGTCAACTTTAACAGAGGTGCCAATATTTGGGTACTGTACCTGCTCTTTTCAAAATGAAGATGAAGACCTCCACCTCAGCCAGAAAAGTACAAACATATGATGTCTAAGTTGGACATGATTAATCCTTCACTGCTGTAGACACTATAGTCATTAAGAGTTGTATGTATTTTCTGTTTCTGTTCTGCAGAGTTTTTGTATTTTTTTGATGTAGCAAAGTCGATGCCATTAAAAAAGACAAGACAAAATGTTCAGATACGCAAATACTTTATTACCTAGTGCATTTTTACAGAATAGTCAGATTGACCAGAGGGTATCATACTGTATGTATCAGGGGGTTCACTCAGCAGCCTCTTTGCCCTTTAAAAAACACAATACAAAAAAAATAAGTTCACTACACACCAAATAAAGATCACTGACTTAGATTTCCCATACATTTGAGAAATATTGATAAATAATGGGAAACATGATCATACCTTGCCACCATCACGGCTCTTGGCCCTCAGCTTGTTGACCTGGGACTCAGCAATGTCAGCACGCTCCTCAGCCTCCTCCAGCTCATGCTGCACCTTTCTGAACTTGGATAAGTGGGTGTTGGCTTGCTCCTCCTGTTTGATATGACATTATAGAGCAATGAATGCAGAGAAACATAACAGCCAATTCAATGGCCCACTCCCAATAGACTTCTGAAGTTCGCCTACAAAAAAGCTGCCATCTTTGAGATTCGGTATCTGGCGATTTTTCCAATGGGAAAATAACATCGGGATTTTGAATTATCGCACCTGTTAAACTCTCGCGGGGACGATAAAGTCTTAAATGCAGACGTTTTCCTGAACACACTTTTGTCCTCTGCCTTCTTGTGCATACTGTGATCTCCAGTACGTGAAGTCGGCACACTTTAATTTTTGCTACCCCAGAGCTAACTGGCTAACTGACTTAATGGCAAGTTGCATGGCAAGTTAGCTCTGGGGTAACAAAAATCAAAGTCTGCCGCCTTCGCGCACCGGAGATCACAGTATCTTCTCGAAGGCAGAGGACAAAACAAAAGTGCATTCAGGAAAACACCTGAATTTCCGATTTTGTCATCCCCGCGAGAGTTTAACAGGTGTGATCATTTAAAACCCCCATGTTAATTTCCCATAGGAAAAATCGTCAGATACCGTAACTCCTTATATGAGCAAAGATGGTAGCTTTTTTGTAGGCGAACTTCAGAGGTCTATGTCAGCCCTAAAGACTAGAACTAAGGACTCACAGAACTAAGGACTCACAGACTTAATTGATTTCAGGTGCTAAGTGAGTGAGTGTGTGAGGGCACATGGGCTCAGATAGGTATTTAGGGATTGGGACAGCACTTCACGAGATCACATGTACCTTGGCGATGTTTACTAACAAAGACGTTGCTAACATTTGCACCATGCACGTGTGTCGTGCGTGCTGTTGCTTACCTTCATATCCGGATTTTTTTATGATCTCCGCGGTAAACGTCACAACACTTTGAACTGTGGGTAATTCCCTTTAAGTTAAGGTTAAGTCTGCACCGATGCAGACTCACGGAAAGGGCTCGGTAAGTGTGTACTCAAACCCTCACGCCCGTTGTAATTCGACATTGGGACAGGCCTAAGCCCTTACGAATTTCGCAAGAACGCGCACCAAAGTCTGTGAGTTCGTGAGTCCGGACATTGGGATTGGGCCAGTGTATCATGTGGGGAAACATTTGTAGCCAAAACAAAAATGACTCACAGCTTCCTCAGACTGTCTCTTGTAGGCCTTGACCTTCAGCTGCAGCTTATCAACCAGATCCTGGAGTCTGTTGATGTTCTTCTTGTCCTCCTCAGTCTGAAGAGAAAAAGTGTGCTAAGAAAGAGAATACTCTTTGATTTGACATGCATTTGTATATGAAGCAGAAAATGTTTCTTGCCTGGTAGGTGAGCTCCTTCACCCTCCTCTCGTATTTGCGGACCCCCTTGACTGCATCAACACCACGTCTCTGTTCAGCCTCAACCTCACCCTCCAGCTCATGAACCTTAACATTGAAAATGTTTCAATTTCAGGCATTGACTCTTATGTAGCTATATGAGCTAAATACATGCTTTCAGTGTCATATTTGGCTGCCTACCCTGGACTCCAGTTTCTGGAGCTGTTTCTTGCCACCCTTCATGGCCAGGTTCTCAGCCTCATCCAAGCGATGCTGCAGATCCTTCACAGTGACCTCCAGGTTCTTCTTCATCCTCTCCAGATGGGCACTGGTGTCCTGCTCCTTCTTCAGCTCCTCTGCCATCATGGCAGCCTAGATGATAAAATAGTGTATTTTAAATAGATGTATAGGTACTTCTGAATATAATACTCTGGTTCTGAAGAAAAAAACGTACATCAGTGATGGCTTTCTTGGCCTTGTCCTCAGCATTTCTAGCCTCCTGAACGATGTCATCAACCTCACTCTGGACCTGGACCAGGTCAGCCTCAAGCTTCTTCTTGGTGTTAATCAGACTTGTGTTCTAATTTGGAAAAACAGACAACTTATGGTGTAATTTCCAAGCTAGAACAGTTTGTTTAAAACATCAGTTACAACTACTTTTGTTATTTTTTACCTGGGAGTGCAGGAGGCCAACACGCTCACTGGCATCAACAAGCTCTTGCTCAGCCACTTTGCGGCCTCTCTCTGTCTGCTCCAGGGCAGATCTGAGCTCCTCAATCTCAGCCACCATCAGAGTGTTCCTGCGCTCCACCATGGCAGCCTGTTCCTGCATGTCTTCCTGTCCTCTGACAGCATCATCAAGGTGCAGTTGGGCATCCTGGAGGTTATAAAACGGATGTACACTACCTCAATATATGAGCCATTGTTACCATAATGTTTGGTGGCCAAGTAAAACAAACATGTAAAGCAATTGGTTAGAAGGTTCTGTTGTTATGGCAGACCTTGAGCTGACCCTGAACGGTCCTCAGTTGTTT